>NC_047658.1:50786966-50971966 GCF_011762505.2 Arvicanthis niloticus | reverse complement strand
ACACTGACTACTGTTCCAGAGGTCCTAAGTTCAAATAACTAATTTGAGGTTAGTTGAGACTAACCTCAAAGTTGTTATGTAGATGAAGGTGACCTTAAACTTCAGGCCCTCCAGCCTCTATGTCCCAAGTGCTATAGATAGACCAGGTTATACAGTGCTGGAGATTGAACCCAAGCCGGGCCTTGTATGAGCCCCAGCCCCAGCCTTGCATGTGTGTGGTGTGGTGTGGTGTACCAGCATGTCTCCAAGCTCCCTAGTGACTTGATGGAACTGGCTTTGCCAGCCTTGTAAACTTGTTATAGTCTAGGGGTCTTAATCCAGCTAGTTTTCTCTTCTAATTAAAGAATTAAAGGGCAGGAGAAATCTCGAGTAAGACATGTAGCAGCAGAGAAATTTCAAACACAACAGAAACATCTAGTTGAAGGAAGGTATGGGAAAGCACAATATGTAGCACACATACACACACACACGAGAGAGAGAGAGGAGAAAGAGAAAGAGAGAGAGAGAGAGGGAGAGAGAGAGAGAGAGAGAGAGAGAGAGAGAGAGAGAGAGGAGAGACCCTCTGACAAAACCAGGGATGAGACTCAGAAAGCCAAAATAAATTCAGTCTCTTCTAGAGTACTGTTTTTTATGATTCATTTTATTTATTCATTTTATGTATATGAGTGTTCTATCTGCCTGTACACCTACATGCCAGAAAAGAACACCAGATCCCATATAGATGGTTGTTAGCCACCATGTGGTTGCTGGGAATTGAACTCAGAATCTCTTAACCACTGAGACATCTCTCCAGCACCTAGAGTACTATTTTGTTTCTTTGTTTTACATTTCAGGAGAGTTTTCTCCCCTGGGTTAGGGACGTCAGTTTGAAGAGAGGACAGTTGATTGGATCATAACTGTTGTGTAACATATCCTGATCCAGCCTGGAACTTATTGAGCCAGACCATCAGCAGGGGGGCTACTGGTGGGGAAAAGGCCCACAAGGTCTGTTTTAAACTTCCAGGCTCTTGTCTCAGGTCTGGGTTGTGGAAGAAACCATCTTGGAAGTCTGACACCTTTATTGCATAGCCACGCCCCTCCCCCTCTCTGTCTACCATGGAGCCTGTCAGTCCCTCAAGTCTAACTTGTGGTTCCCCATGTGACTGCATAAAGAAGGAAAAGACTGGGACCAGGACTTGATGGTGCCTATCTGCAGTTCTTCAGCATCTCCAAGCCCAGGGATGTTCTAGTAACTACATAGCCAGGCTTGCTTGTCTTGTCTTTGCCCTTGGGCCTCTCAGTTTTAGAAGCTGTAATATGGAGCTGAATATCAAGTTCCACACTGTCCAGCTAAAAACCATGGTTAACAACAATACAGAAACCACGAAAAGTATTATGTGAGCCTTCCAATCGCCATTTATTTTTCTGTCAAGGTTTTATTGTTTTTGTCATTCTGGGCTTGAACTCAGAGCAATCTTCCTGCTTATTAATTTTTTTTTTTTTTTTTTTTTTTTTTTTTTTTTTTTTTTTTTTGGAGACAGGGTCTTACTGTGTAGCTCTGGATTAGATCTTGTATCGAGTGGCCTGCTCTTGAAACCACAGACTTAAACAGAATTAAAAGTGTGTGCCACCACACCTGACTGGCTGCAATGTAGTTCATGAAAATGGGCACTTTCTGTCAGTTGCCCTAGGGACACAGGGAAGGGGGGTGGGGAGAGAGAGAAAGGAACAGGGTAGGGTGGAGGTTACAATAATCTATCCAATTAGATGCTGGGTCCTCACCATGGGAAATGTTACCTATAGTATAACATGAATACTAGAAAAAAATGATTTTACTTTTTAAATTGTATGTGTGTGTGTGTGTTTGTGTGTGTGTCGGTACCTGTGGGAATCAAAAGAGGGTGTTGGATCCTGTTCAGCTGGAGTTCCAAGCTGTTGTGAGCTGCCTGGTACTGATGTTGTACCAGGTACTGAATCTGAGTCCTATGCAAAAGCAGTCAGCGCTCTTAACCACTGAGCCATCTCTCCAGGCCCAGGAATTCAGTCTTTAAATTGTGCTTTATTCAAAGAGCGGGGGATCTGACAAGGCAGTAGATTTAGCATCTTTACAAACCTGCCTTACTGTCTCTAGCCGGTAGGAGTTCTGAGTATGCCGGTAGGAGTTCTGAGTATGCACAGTCTTTGCAGAGCTCAGCCCTGCCTCTCTGGTAAGGTGTCCCACATTTCTGAGGTTCTTGATGTTTGTGCTTTTCTTGTCATCATCTCTCGTTCTTTCCTCACTCTCTGGCTAGCTGGGACTTTGGCAGCTTCTTGAAACACAAGTCTAACTACTGCTTTCTGCTATGGATCTCATAATTCCCCAGGAGCACCTGGACTGTGTATGGTTAATGCAGAAACAAACTATTAACAGTTTGTTTCTATAACATGAGGACTCTGTTCTACAACAGAGAATACAAATGTGTCTTTACACTATCGGACATAGAAATGCCAATATTCCTTCTGTCTCCTCTCAATAGGAGCATGTCTAGGAGCCTGTTTGTGAAAAGTACAATATAAAAAATGCACTCATGGGCTGGTGAGATGTTTCAGAGGTTCAAATCCCAGTAACCACATGGTGGCTCACAACCATAATGAGATCTGATGCTGTCTTATGGAGGTCTCTGAAGACAGCAACAATGTACTTACATATAATAATAATAATAATAATAATAATAATAATAATAATAATAATAATAACAAAAACAAACAAACAAAAAAACCTTTGGGCCAGAGTGAGCGGGAGTAGGGAAGGGGGAAAATGCATTCATTCTGTTGGAGAAAGAAGAGTCACTGGCCACACATGCTAGAGGGTTGCCTAGCAGAAGTGTGGCAAATGACATGCTGTTGAGACTGGTGTCTCTTAACAGCCCAGACCTGAAATCTTTCCCATTTTAATTTTTTATTTTGCTATTTTACATGTATGAGTGTTTTGCCTGATGGTGTGTCTGTATACCACATGCAGACAGTGCCCACAACAGTTAAGAGTGTCAGATCCCCTGGAGCTGGAGTTAGAAATGGTAACTGCCATGTGGATGCTGGGAATTGAACCTGGATCCTTTGAAAGAGCAGTCAGTGCTCTTAACTGCTAAGCCATGTCTTCAACCTAGCAGTATTTTCTATCCCATATTCTTTCTATCTATCTATCTATCTATCTATCTATCTATCTATCTATCTATCTATCTATCTAACCATCCATTCATTTTTTTGGTGCTGGAAGCTGGACTAGGGCACTGTGCTTGCTAGGCAAGTACTCTATCACCGAGTAAATCCTGAACCCTTTAAGAATATTCTTTACAAGTTGGTTTTCTTAGGTCAAAATTGAGTGTCTGCTATGATTTTATCTATTTGTATAAAAAATCAGGGTCCACAGATAAAAAAATACTGTCTGTTTTGTAAGTGACAGGAAATGGGGGAATTCTGAAATGTGCTACTGGGCATTCTTGGGTCTTGGTCACCTATACCTTCCAAAGCCTACACTCTCCACCCCCCCTCAATTGTCAAAGAGTTTGCAGAAAATGGGAGGGAGGGAAGCGACACAACTCTCCTGGCTGAGCCAGTGCTTGGCCCTGGAAGACCCTTCACTCTGGTTACGATAGATTCAAGGGAGAAAAAAACCACCACCACCAAGCTGGGAGTTATGGTGCCTGAGAGGCAGAGGCAGAAAGGTCAGGAATGTAGGCTCATCCTTAAAAGAGTGAGGTCGAGAGGAGCCCAGGTTACCCGTCTCAAGAAAACAAAAGGAAGCAGATAAAGAGCCACTACTACTGTGCAACCAACCCAACCTGAGCCTGACTCACATGATGCCCTCTTGGCCTTAACAGAACATTACAGCAAAGCACATGAGCTACACACAAGCTCCGTTCCACCCTGCCCAGCATTTCTCTGCATGGCTCAGTTTAGGAAGTTACAAAAAAATGTTGCTACCTTACTTAGTGCAGATTCTTGGCTTGCTTCCCTGGAAAGGGTGGGTTTGTGAGAATTCATCATATCTGGTATTTATTTGCAAGGTTGGTTTAATATTACTCGTGAGAGAAAACTAGTGTCCTGCACATTGCCACTAAGCCCCATGCTTTGATGAAGGCACAGAATCTACCCCTGTGTAAGTCTGTATGTACGTGTGTATATGTATGTGTATGTCTGTATGTGTATATTTGTGTGTATGTATATGTATGTATGTATGTGTGTGTGTGCTCACGTGGAAGCTAGAGGTCAACATGGGATATCTTCCTCTATTGAGCTCTACCTTGTTTTTGAGACAGGGTCTCTCAACAAGTCTGAAGTTCTATTCAGACAGGAAGAGCAGCCAGACAGTAGGCCCCAGGGATCCTCCATCTTTGCCTTCTAGCTGTAGAATTTATAGGCAAGCGCTACCACACCTGTTGTGGGTGCTGGGGATCTCAAGCTTGTGTAGCCAGCATATTATCCACAGGGTCATCCCCTCATCCCCAGATGCACCCCCTTTTCATGCAGAAAACCCTCACTAGACAGCACACACAAGTACTCTACATTTTTTTGTCTTTATTTTTTTTTTAAGTAAAGAAATTCCGTTGAATCAAAGATAACAAAATTACAGTTTTTGTTTGTAATGATCTTCGTTTACCACCACAGATTCAAAAGTAATGTGAGAACATAAAGTAATCAAGGACGCCATTGTTTAGTATAACTTCTTAATAAAGGTAAATATCCTCATATTTAGAAAAAATTGCATTGCTAATTGCAAGTCCGAAACACCTGCTGCTGGAGGAGTCAAAAGACCCAGCAGCACAGGGGCTTCCGGAGCATGAACTCCAAAATACAGTATTTCCAGGGCAGCATCTGGAGTTCCGTGAAACCCAGAGAGAACAAAACAAAACTCATTAGAATCAGGAATGTGAAAGTGATGGTTCTCAAAAAAAAAAAAAAAAAAAAAAATCAATCTGGAAGCAGATCTGTCAACTAAGACTGTGGTCAGTTGGAGTCTACCTGGGAAAAGGAGGGAGGCGAACTGGCCCCTCCCCCACCCCAGCCCTGGTCACTAAGGCAGCGGCAGTGGGGGGAAATGTTGCAAGCTCAGGTACACTGAAGGTCTGCCTGAGGCTGTGGGAGAGTGTCAGGTCACCTGGACCAGCTGTGGAGAGGTAACAGGATTCTACACGGATTTGTGCTTTAGGAGAACTAAAAAGGCCAAAATGAAGACCAAAGTGAGCCTAGCTCCTACAGCTAGGAACTAGGTTACCTCATGAGAGCAGCCTGGGAGAGCGGTGGTCGGCCGGGGACCAAGGAGGTCGGCAATGATTTTAGGTGATGTTGACTGCTCTGTGTGTGTGGTCTGGGGCAGAATGCCCAACAAGACGAAGGGTGTGCCTACTGGCACTAGAAGTTAACTGTCCCCAATTTATGGCAACAGAAGATTACTTGGCTAATGGGGACCAGTTATGGATTTCCTAATTGACAGGAGTCTAGTAAAAAGTTGTGAATGTTCTGAAACTCACCATGTCAGTCTTAATCTACCAATTAGAAATTGATTTCGGCTTCTTTATTAGGCATTGGTGAAAGCTCTACCTACATAAATGCTAGGAAAAATCAGCTGGAAAACATGGCAGATGGGCTCTTCCAAAAGAGACAGCTGTGTGTGTTCTGGGTGTCTGGGGACTATTGGCAAGCTGTACTCTGTGGCCCGTTTCTAAGGACCACTTCAGGAGGATGCTGGGCTGTAGCACCTGGAGGCAGCAACGGCAGCAGAGCAGCCTTTGTTCTGGATGCTGTTCTGGTTCCTTGGCCAGCAGGGGCCTGCTCCTGTGTCCTTAGCTGTAAATATAGTTTAGGAAAATCGACCCCAGACAGAGGGGATACTGTCCTTTGCTTAGATAACAGGTGGAAGAAACCTGGCCCTCAATGGTTTGGCCTCTAAATGCCAAGCAGGCCCCTTTTGGAAGCATTTGAGTGATCTAATGTGGCTTTGAAAGAGTAAGGCCAAGAAGATGGGTGGAAGGGCTTGTTCTAGATCACTCCTGTTGTTGGGGTGAGAGATGGGGGTGATGTCATAGGAGCCTCCAGGCCACCTGAGGAAATTCTCTGGTTTGGCTGTGGCTTTGCTTGACTTTCATAGCAGAAGAGTTTGAATTCTTATGCCACAATGTTGGCATACCAGGGGATTTTCTAGAGGCAAGTTAAGGCTTTCTGGGTAAAGAAAACAATTCCAGATGATACTGCGACAGGATGCTGAAGTGACATGCTTCCTAAGAACTCCCTCGTGTGCCTAAAGGAAGAAAACCCAGGCATTCCTTCAACTCCACAAGTCCTGTCTCCACTCCTACCTTCTTTTAAGACTGTCACTTAGGTCAGGATCAGGAAAAGAAAAGCCTCTCACATCTCTAACACCTGCTTCCGGGGCAAACATAAACACCTGTTCTGCATCTCCGGAGCTGGCAAACTCTATCTCAAGTCAGCCGCTCACAAAGAGAGCGCTCATCCGGATGCCAGCCAGATAAGCTCGCTACCCAGAAGGTTCAGCTGAGTTCAGAACGAGCCTGCACAGGAAGGACTTCTGTCTTGGCAACCATCCACAATTTGCCTGGTCACACTGAAGCCAGAGGCTCTCTCCTCACTACTGGTGGCCCTCACCTGCTACAGTCACAAGACTACCCTCAGTATAGCAAGGAAACTGTCATAACAGTGAAGACTAGGAAGAGAGGCCAAAGACAGGGCTTTGGATGCTGTCTCCGATACTAACTAGGAAATGCACACGCTCCTTCTCTCTCAAGATGAGTTTAGGGGTTGGGATTCACCCCCTTCTATGTTTAACTTCAGACGTACTTAGCAACGACAGAGCAAATGATTGACAAGTGAGTGAAGCGGCCTCAGAGAGGATGTAGAACGAGGTAACAGGTTCAGAGAGGTGAAGTGACTTGCCCGTGTGTCCGGCACAAGTCAGAGCCAGTGAGGATGAGAAATCATGTCTCTTGACCCTGGTTCTATAACACCATGTGAATAAAGGAAGACACCCTTACAGGAATATTTCAGTAGATCCTAAGGTTCCCTGTGAGTGTAGGATGCCACAGAAATGAAAGGAATACACTGACACGCTTTCTACCTTCATTCTGCTCTGTCATGGAAGATGCCAAGTTGTTGCAGGAAAGAATGGGTTTTCAAGTCTGCAAGCCTTCTTACTAACTGCTAACTATGCAGTCTTGATAATTTTTTCCAAGCTAGTAATGCTAATTTGACCGAAGTCCATGCTTTCCAATTATTTGGGAAGCAGGGAATACAACTGGAATAATATAGGTGCACTCCCCACTTGGGTCTTAATGTTATTCCTGCCACAGAATTGTCTACATCTATGTAATTTATATCCTTGATTTTAAAAACAGAATGCCCAAACGATCCCAAAAATTCAGCCTTTGGTCCAAGTAAGTACTTGGTAGCCAGCTTGGTAGCCAGCAGACAGGTCACATCATTATCAAGAATGGATGACTTTGGGAAGAAAGCAAGGAAGCCCGGAGGAAGGAAAGTGGCTGACCTACATAAAGGGCTGTTCCCTCATTCATTAGGCGAGCTGGCACCTACACAGTCATGCCTCTGTATTCTCACTGAGGGTCAAACAAGAATCTTTCTGTCCAACTGCCATGGTCACGGTCTCATTTCCATGCCCAAAGCTTGAATAAAGAGCTTCAGTTGATTTCATGTGAAGCAAAATGGAACGTTAGTGCCATTCAGGGCGACACACTAAGGAGGCTTCAGCTGGCACGCATCCCCTCCCCGAGTCCCAGGGGCTGGAGCTCCAGGAGTGTGGTAGCTCTACCTCTCCCCAGGGCCTCCAGGGCTGCTGCATAGACCAGGCTCCCAGGACAGCTTCCCACTTCCTCCTGAGTGTGACTACAGAGCTGACTTTATCTGAAGCAGGTGGCACCCAAGCCCCTGCTTTGTTAGGACTTGGAAAGAGATGACCTCGGGCAAGCAAAGGAAGCCCCTCACTTCCATGGACAGTGACTCAACTCTATGACCTTATTGCTCTCATTAAAAGTCTTCAGGGATGAAGGCAGGAAGCAGGAACTATGTGTGAGTCTTCTAGATTATAGCTGTGGTAGGGTGGAGGGAAAAATCGACAGAGGATTCGCTTCCAAATCGAGGGATGAATGATAAAGTGCCAATCTGTGCTAAGAGAAATGCAACAGAGAAATGGCCACCATGAGAGGGGCACAGGGACAGGATTCAGTTGAGTGTGAGAAATTATAGCAAAAAGCAAACTGGAGGCTGCAGACATCTCAGTGCTCTGAGAGAACGGCTACTGATGACTGGGATGATCCAGTGATTGTCAGAAAAACAGTGCTTCATGTACAGGCTTTCCTGTCAGTCTCTCGGGCCAGTGCCCAGGCTCTGAACCCCCGAGGTGTTCAGGTGGCTCCTTTAATATCCACACAAACCCATGACTACATCTCAGTCTGTCCTGGTGCCAATGGAAATGAAGCAGAGGAAACAATCGTGCATCCAGGCAATTCACCCATAAGTCTTATTCAATTCCAGATAGCAACTGCGGACTTTTCAAAGTGCAGGTTCTTAGGGACTCAAGTACCACAGGGTTCCCAGAGTACTTGAACCCTAGAGTGAGAAGTCTGCTTGAGAAGACATTTCAGAAAGATCTCCCCAACAGACAACACAGAGGGGCTACTTAAGTACAAACCAACTTCAAAAGAACACCCTCTTCTCTTAGCTGGAAATATATTTCTTTAAACTCACATCCAACTTTTGGGTTGTTTGGTATCAATTAGACGTTGGGTAGAATTGGGATGAAAAACTAACATTACAAGAGAGTGACTAAGACTCTCAAATCTCTTTCTATGAAATGGGGAAGGGGAAAATGCAATTAATGGTGTTTACATGCTCAGCCTGGGAGGTGGAGTCCCAGGCACCCCTGAAAGGATAAACTGGTGGTCATCTCGGCAATCTACCTGGTCCAATCCCCCACTTAATAGGGGAGGAGAGTCAAGTCCAAAGGGACTCATCCAGGGTCATACAGCCGGGGAGGGGAGAACAGAGCCAGGGATCAGCTCAGATGTCTTCTCCCTTTTAGGGAGATCACACAAGGGCAGCCATACAACAGGCCTTGCTACTCTGGAGGTCTCTGGGAGCAAAGAGACACTGTGGCTTATACATGTCAATTGAATGAGCCACCAAGATCTTTCTAACTTAAAGGCATGGTAGTATGGTGTTCCCCTCAGTTTGCTGGATGATGAGAATTCCCTGGGGCATTTGTCAAAAATTAAAATCCCCAGAGCCCTTCCCGAGCCTACTAAGCCAGCCTCTCTGAGGGGAGGGATCTGGGAGGCTGAATTTTTAGACAAGTGCCCCATGCAACTCTCAGCAGCAGCAAGACAAAGACACAGGTGTCTTAGAAGACAATGAGAAGGAACACTTGGCTTTTGATTCAGACAATTTCCTTTGCTTCATAGGCAAAACTCAGGAAGCCCCAGGTTTTCAGACTCCCAAGCTGAGTGACTTCTTCAGCACTAGAGATGCTGACCTCTTGGTGTGGCCTCTAGTAGGGAGCACACATCCATCACAAAGTGACAAACATCCTCCACTGTTCTCAGGGACAGGCCTTTGACTGGCAAAGCAAAACTGTAGTTCAGACTCGCTCCTTAATAGGAAAACTAGGTGTAACCAGTGTGAAAGCAATCAGATAATGAAACTGGACAGAAGGGTGAGAATCTTGTAGCTTGTCACCATGGCTTACAATGCAATGGAGAAAACCCGTAACTAAGCACAAAAATAGCCTGGAGCTCCCAGGGAGAGCCGCCTACTTGAGACAGGTTGCATGATGGGTAACCCCCCAGTGATGGTATGAGGTCAGATCCAGGTCACTGGGAGACCTGAAACAGCCGTAGAAGAGACGTGGGTTCCAGAGGAGGGCCGCTGGAGCACGTCAGAGTCTGGAGGCCTCATTCCAACTCCGCCTCCATCTGCTCCGTGTCTGAGCACTGGGACTTATTCCTTTCCCATTGGCAGATGGCATTGGCGTACTCCACCACCAGCTTATCCATCCACGTCAGCGGCTCAGGGAACAGCACGGAGCCCTCGAAGAAGCCCAGGTGGCCCCCATGCAGAGGCAACACAAACATGACATTCTCCCGTTTCTCTGTAGGGGAAAGGCAGCAGAATTACAACATCCTATTAACTCCAAGCTGGGGGCCTGAACATTCCTCAGAGGTACCTAAGTGGGTATCCAGCCATTGTGTATTGTTCTCAAGTGGGCAGGCAAGTCAGCAGGATCTCATGAGTCTGGTGTAGAATGGGTACCAAAAGGGTTAGGGACACAGCTCAACAGTAAAACAGTGCCCTAGCATGTGAAAACCCCCAGAGTTCAGTCTCCAGGACTGAATAAATAAAATAAATAAAACCCAGTCCACAGAATGGATATCAGCTTCAGAAATCCTTAGAACACATACTTAAAGCTCTATAAACCAAAGTCTCATCCTGACCCCCACATGACTACTAAGTTAAAATCTTAGAGCTGAAGGAGAGGAGGTAAAAGAGGGGAACCAACACTGTGCTGGTGATGCTGGAGTGCCCCAGCTGACTGGCTATGCCACCTAACTTTGTGTACCTGGATTACTCAGGATATTTTGCTGAAATGCAGATTCTGATGAGCTAACTCCGAGGGTAAGAAGGCTCAGAGGACCAGGAAATCATAGCACTAAAGAGTGCTATTCATCAGAGAAAAAGAAGAACTCAATGCAGTCAGAACTTTCTCACGCCTAGCATCAACCTTCAGGACTGAGGCTCAAGCTGCAAGGTGTATTAAAAGATGCCTAGGCTCCTGGTGCCATGTGCTACATGGATGAGCGCTGAGGGCATGAAGCTGGATCTTGGGTCCATATTTAGGTTGGTCTCCATGGCTACGGGAGAGATGCATAGAAGATGCAGCCAAATTCAACAGGGGAGGGGTGGGGGCAGCGGACATTGGAGGGGAGCAGTGGACATGGCTCTGTTCTTGCCTCACTCCCTCTGTTCTTCTTCCTAGTTGCTATTTTGTATATTTTTTCTGTGGGACAGCATCAGTCCTGTGGATGTTATTTTTGGTCCAGAAGGAGATAAGTGCTGTTGCACGTGGCTGAGTGGGCCATGCCGCGGTGTGCTGGGAGTCCGTGGGTGGCTGGGGGGTTGACAGGAGATAGCTTCTATCAGAAGCGCTGTAGGGCAGAAGCCCTTCCTCTGCAGTCTTATCTGTGCTTGCAGCTGGGGGCTGGGGGGGGGCAGTTCTTCCTTTAGGCTACACTACAGTATTTACAAGAGGAAACTGTAGAGCACCACCGAGATGGCATCCTGGGGATCAGCAATGCAAACAACACAGGAACTGGAAGCCCCAGCCTTCCCTCAAGAAAGGTCCGTCTCTGCCTTCCCTGTAGCGTTGACCACAGGATAGACTGAGTCTGCACAGCATTTCCATGAGCAGTGTTCTCTGCCATTTCTGCTGCTTATGTCCTCCAGCAGATGTAGGGGCTGTCATCAGAGGCAGCAGAATTGGCTTTGCTTTGTTTTGCTGTTTAGGACAAATTTTAGTTCTAAATATCTCTTTAACTCAGGCTCTCTAGACCTGAGAAACACTGCTACTGAATACTCTTCTGGTGATGGACATCAGGGGTGGTGGTCCTGTCTTCTGCACCAGGAAGGAATCCTAGAAGTTGCTCCCCAGGGCCCTTTGTAACTTAGGACTGTGTTATGAGCTGCCCCTCTCCCAAGAGGCTTGTTTCCATATGATGATAGGACAGTGAAAGTGACAGCATTTACAGCAGTAATCTGTTGCATGGCTGGGAAAACAGTAAGAAGAAACTCACCTGAGAGAGACTTTGGAATGGTTAGAAGGCTTTCGTGCACCAAGGGGTCATCAGCTGCGTTAACCAGCATGAGAGGCACGTATATCTGCAGCAAGAAGGTAAACGGACTTAAAGCTCTCCCCCTACTGAACATGCCCTTGAAGCAGAGGGAAATGTGCACAGCTCAGCTTGCTGGATTAGCCTTAGGAATGCCCCACTGTCACTGGCAGTGAGATGAGTGACAGGTCTGCAGTGATTACCACTGGGCAGCTGGCACAGGAGCAGAGCTGCCAGTATCCTAGACCTGTGCTCAGGGGAGATGGCAGGATTCAATGACATTCACAGCATTTCTGATTATCCTCAATGTTTCAGATTAGCCACAACCCTCAGAAAAATGACAGCATCAAGGTGTATGTGTCTGTATGTCTGCCTGCCTGCCTGCCTCCCTACCCTACGTATCTATCTATGTATCTGTCTGTCTGTCTGTCTATCTATCTATCTATCTATCTATCTATCTATCTATCTATCTATCTATCTATCTCCTTCAGCTTATATTGTAAAAAACAGAAGTGAAGTGCATGCCACTAGAGGAAAAGGAGGCCTTCTCGAAGAATCTTAAAGATGCAAACAAAGTGGGAACCAGATATGGACACTCATAATCTCAGCTCTTGGGAGACAAAAGAATTCTGACAGAATTTACAGTAGTAATCTGTTGCACGGCTAGAGAACGGATATATCAAGGCCAGCCTGGGGTGGGTATAAATATATGTCCTATTTTCAAAAACAAAACCCAAAAACCACATCACCAAGCGTTAGAGATGTGGCTCAGTGGCAGAGCCCTTACCCAGCAGATGGAAGGTTTAATACCTGTTTCAACCAAACGACACAAACAGATAGGAGTGGCTGGTGGGTAGCTGGGAGCTCTTGGCAGGACTGTGCTCAATATGCAGATGAGAAAACCAGATAACAGTGCCTCCTGTTGGTGTGGGGTGTAGGTAGTGCTGAGAGAGCATGCAGACCGTCCTGAAGTGTCCTCATGACATAGTGACTACCTGTGCTCTCCTAGAACTCTGGTGTGTCAAGAGCCTGGGTGAGTGAAGATGGCTCAGGAGAACCCATAAGACAGCCACAGAACAGTGGAGGATCGGTGGCCAAACCAACAGGTGGACACTGTCAATGAGCTGCGTCGATGAGCTGTAGAAATGTGTTGCTGGAGAGATGGCTCAGTGGTTAGAGCACTGACTCTGGGTCCTGAGTTCAATTCCTAGCAACAACATGGTGGCTCATAACCATCTGTAAATGGGATCGATGCCCTCTTCTGGTGTCTGAAGACAGCTACAGTGTACTCATACACATAAAATAAATAATTCTTAAAAACTCAGAGGATCTCCCATGAAACCACACCAGAAAACAGGCAATAACTGTACTGTCAGAGGATGCCTAAGGGTGAACTGGATGCTGCAAGCCATTTTACAGACTTGGGAGAAGTCTGGTCTGAGTGCAGCTCTGGGATTTAGACTGTGGCAGCCACAGAGAGGACAGATGGTACAAACGACAGTTCAGGTAATGCTGGAGCAATGCCCTGCAGGTCCTGGCTCTGCTTTTGCCCCCAAACTTAGGAAAGGTAATCGTGGCTGCAGTGACAGTGATTCTGAGAGGGGCTGCCACTCACCCTGTGCAGGTACCTCATGCAGCTCTCTTCCTCATAATATTCCTTCAGGGAGTTATAGCCATGGAACTTTCTGGAACACAAGAACACACAAAGGCAAAACATGTTACAAAATGGAGCTGACGACCCTCTGGCTTCCACATTAACTCACTGCAATGGCAGAATCCACACAGGAGTGACTTCACTGTGGTGAAACTCCTGCCCTAAAATGTGCGGAAGTAGCAAAGTTTGGAGTTGGGAGCGTGGGCCTAGAAACTGGATTTGAATCCCGACTTAGCCTCTTTCTGGTTGGGTAATCTCAGGAAAATGCTCAAGATTCCCGGGCCCTGGCTGTTTCACTGTAAAGTGGACCAAAGACAGGACCTTTCTTAATGGTGCTATGAGGCTTATGACATGGACTGGAGCAATCTCAGCCAATATTAACTGTAATAACCATCTTTAGCTGTGGCATCTTTTGAGGCAGTATAAAGTCGTTTATCACCTTTGACAGAAACTCAGGTTCACAGGCATTCATGAGCTAGAATTTTCCCTTCAGCCGGGTTACTCCAGAATGAAAGTATACTCAAACATGTCCTGGAGAGTAAGATATGACAAGAGCTTTGAAGCTACCAGGTCTGTCCACTCAGGGATCAGTACTTGTCAGTGACAAACTGCAGTTAAACAACACCAGGGCAGCTCTGCTCAGCCCTGTGCTGTGAGAAGCCTAGAGAGTTCAGTTAGAGAACTCTAAGGCCCAAATTCTACTGTTGGCCAGAAAACCTCTGAACCCGTTTCTTCCATACCCAGGGTGGGGCCTCCAGTCCCCAAAGGTGGACCTTCTCTTTCAACTCAGGTCTCTGAGATGTCCTGCCTCCCCGAGAGCTGTGGAACTCTTCCACTTCCAGCCTTCTTAGGTACCTTGGTCTGGAAATGACTAGAAAGGCTCAGGCTGGGCACCACATGTACTGTAAGGGCCGGGCATTGTTTATTTTTGTCTTTTAAATATACTAGCAATTCCATATTTCTATTTGTTTTGAAAACACAGTAACTGACACCTTCGGGTTTCCATGGTGCAAAAGGCTAGGGGAGTCTCATGAGGAAAGGAAGCAGAGGTCTTGTGGCCTCCAGCCAATGGCCGCCCACTGAGAGGACCTGCTTGCTTTAGGCTACGTTTACAGGTATCAAGGGATTGTAAAATGTCAAAGACAGTGACAGGGTCTGAGACCAACTGTACAAGTGAAGTTTTCTAACCTCAGTGAGAAGGTGCCAGTACTAGACAAGGTGAGATCATAGGTGCCAGGTGCCAGGCAGGAAATGAGGGAATGAGAGAAATGCGTGGGGATTGTGTCTTCCACCCAGAAGCATCTTCACCTCATCGCCACCCGCAGAAAGTGGATCCATCTGTCATCTGAATCCCATAGGTCTCTTGCTTCCACCTTTGGTCATCTGCTTTTGATAGAGACTCGGCCATTGAATTCTGGCAAGCATGCTTACCACGTACAAGAACTACTTCCTTCCACTGTAAAGGCAGATCTGGGTGGCACTGATCTTGTCCCGTGTTGAGGCAGGGCATACTGTGTATACAAGGGGACCACTAGGTGGGCACACGTCCCCACCCAGTTCAAGCTGCCTGTGCCACACGGGATGGTCATATTCTTTTCCCACTTCCAAGAGATGAGAATTTTCCTATGATTTCCTTCTAAGCATTAGATACTTATTAAAATGAAAAGAAGCCTCTGAAGCAAGTGAGACAAGGCTGTGGCGCTGGGCAGAGTGGATGGCGGCCTCTGGCCTGGCACCTGCCCCACGGCACTCCTTGGGGACCCACCTCATCACGTTGTCATCAATCTGCATCAGGGACGTTGCTGTGTAGAGCCGGCTCAAGTCCGTGTCCTCCAGGCTCTGGGGTTTCTTAACATGGTCTCCAAAGAGAGCTTGTCTAGAACAAGGCACAGAAGTAAACAAAGCAATGTAGAAGAGACACCAGCATCACGGACCTGCTTCCCCGTCCACAGGCAGACCAGGAGTGCCAGTTGCCATGGGACCAAGAGGTACAGTAAATCAGACACACAGCTCTCCAAGTTTTTTTTTTTTTTTTTAAATTTATTTTGGTTTTTGTTTTCCTGTGCTACTAAAGATTAAGCCTGGAGCCTTATGCATGCTAGGCAAGCACTCTAGCCCAATCTCTTTCTTATTTATGTATTTATTTACGCATGGTCTCTTGAAGCCCTGGCTAATTTCAAATTTCCCACATAGCCAAGGATGACCTTGGACTCTTGATCCTCCTGCCTTTACCTCCCACACTCTGGGGTTACAGGGATGTACTGCCATGCCTTTGAGCCTGTAGAACACCCACGAGGATGAGAACGTATAGGAAAATGAACATCAAAGCCTTATTTTCCTTTCAGGATACCAAGACCTGAACCCAAAGACTAGGTTTCAAGCTGGCACAGAGAAGGAAGTCCAGGAAGGACCTTTTGGAAGAGTGATGGGCATCGGGCCAAACATGGTCTAGCAACTGTATGTACACTGATGTAGATGCTGCCACCTGTTGGCAGGTCCCTGTTCCCTTTACAAACTGTTTGTGTTGCTTAATAAGGAAGCATCCAGTAACTCCTTCATCATCCTCCTCCTCCTCATCTCTTCAAAAAGCCATACAGTGTCACCCTTTGTATCCATGGACAACTAGTTCTAGAATATTCTTCAGAGATCCAAATACACAGATACTCTACAAATTGATATTTTTGGAGGGTGTTGGTGGAATGGGATGAGGTCTCTTTGTGTTATACAATCTGTTCTCCAACTCCTGGGCTTAAGCAATGTTCCTGCCTCAACTCTTTGAGTAGCTTGGACAACAAGAACATGTGCCACCATTCCTGGCTTTAGGATGTGTGTGTAACTATGCCATTTCCTGTACGTTTAATCATCTCTAAGTTACTTGTGATACCTAAGACACTATGAATGGATGGAATGGAAACAGTTGTTACACTAGACTAGACTAGACTGTTTAGGGAATGAGTAAGAAACAAACTTTCAGATGTGAGAGTGATCGGGCTGGCTAGGCCAGTGACCTCCATCCCCCACTGCTCTGTGGAAGCTTCATGCTTGGTCAAAGAGGACGACCTTCCCGAAATGGAGGATGGTTTTCAGTCAAGGGTATACAAGCAGCTACACTCCCCTGCTAGAACTCCAAACAAGCTCTTAAGAAAGAGCATACCTGCGTATGCTCGGCACAGACAAGACCTTTGTGGGGCTGACTGTGATTCTGCTGTTGTTTGAACCTGTGCCTCTGGGAGTGGGTTCAATACAGTGGTCACTTCTATAGAGAGAAATGTCCATGCAGGGCATGGTGATAAAGGTAGGGATGACAACGGGCAGAGTGGACTTCCCTTCCAAGCTGGTTCTCCCAGTCACGCAGCAGGGGGAGGACTGAGCTTGCTTTGAGGTTTGGCTCGACAGTAGGAAACATTCATGCCAGAAATGAAGTGTTCTGGGATCCATTTATAACCTCTCTAAAAGGAGACCAACATCCTTCCTTAGGACTTGCTTTTTCCCAAATAAGGTGGCAAAGGATGGAATTCATAACTTAAAGTGTCCCTGAGATTTCAGTTAGCTGGCTTTCTCTGGTAAACACACTAACAAGCCTTCCCGACTTGTTAACAATTGTATAAGGAACCTTCAGGACTTTTCAGCAACACTCACCCTTCCAGAAAAACAAATTTTCCCTAGGAGGACTCCCTGTCCATTTTAGAAGTACAGACATAAGGACTCAAACTTGGCATCGGCAATCTAATTTCATCCCATCTGGCTAGAGAGCCTCAGAAAATCCCCAGACCCACTGGAACTTCGGCTGGGCCGCACCCAGCTCAGTGTCCAGCTTGTGACTGTGTTCAAATCAGAGGAGCTGAAGGGGTTGTTGACTTTGCCATAGCACAGGGGACAGAAGTCTCTTTTTCTCAACCCATCTGACACAAGGACCCGAGGATATGCTTGGCAGCTTGTAATTTGAGGGGCTGTAAGGATCAGCCTTGCTTCGGTGCCATAGGAGCCAACCCATAGGAAGCTCAGCTTAGCTTGGAATATGTGGCTAGGCCAGGCTAGACAATGTTGTTTTAAGCACTAGGGTGGAGGTAGGAGATTAAGAAGTGCGCACAGGGGTGCCCACCTATGGGCCCAGCATGCAGAAGGTTCAGCAGGAAGATTGCTTGAGCTCAAGAGTTTAGAGACAACTTAGTCAACATAGTGAGCTCACATCTAAAACAAACACTTCCCCCCACAAAAAAACAAAAAACAAAAAAACACCCCCAAACCAACCAATGGATAAAAAGGACTGAGAAATTAACCATTTAGAATGTTTTTCTTAGGGTGATGCCAAAAGCCTCCTCCAAACTCTGTTTCTTGAGTGTTCCTTGAGTACCAGGCTCTAGGAGGAGTGGAAAAATGGCCAGCACACCTGAGACACAGGACAGACCTAGGAGAAGCCTCAAAAAGGCAGCCTGGTGGGGGAGAAGGGAGACCTGAGGTGGGCCTCAGGGCTTGGCCTAGTGAGCAGCTGCTGACAAGGACAGAGGGGTGGAGAGGCAAAGGGAGCAGGCCCACATGCTCCAGTCTAGCTAGAGGGGAGGGGAAATGCCAGGGAGGAGGGTGAGAGAATTCAGTGGGAGCAGTGATAACAAACCATCGTAGACATCCCTGGCAGACTTCTGTTTCTTTCCCACTGCTCCAAGGGCCTGAGCCTTGAGCAGGCATGACTCTCCGCTCTGAGCCTCCTGCAAAGACCCAGTCCTGGATCTATGCACAGAAGCATCCTGAGGAGGAAGGCAACCTAAACAGTGACAGGCTACCTCAGGATTGCTCCACCTGGGTGGAGAATGGTATGTGAAGAGGTGCCTTGTCTTGTCTTCATGGGAGGAGGTACCAAGGTACCAACTGAGACAGAAGAGAGGGTCCTATACCTGTGAGACAGGATGATCTTCTTCATGTTGTCAGCCATGAGGAAGTTGTAGAACCGGCGGCACTGGTCCCACTGCATGAAGGTCTCCTGGGCCCTGCAGGAACCACAGAAAATTAGACTCCATGACCGCCATGAAGGGCTCTGTGGGGAGTACAGGCTGGCTTTGGCTCTCGTGCTGGAGAACAGCTTTGATGTGTAGCATTCAAACATCCAGGGAGAAGCAAGAAGCCAAGAATCTCTCTGATGATGACCCTGCAGGAAGCCTCCAAGGCCAGAAAGGCACAGTTGGTTGTTAGTAGAATGCCTGGCACCCTCCTGGCTTGCTGAGAATCTGCTCCAACTGATTTAAAAAAAAAAAAAAGTGGGGAGCATAAAGGTGTGTGTGATGTGTTCAAAAACCAAAAGCTGAAGCTTCCAGTGGAGAATAACACCTTCGGAGGACAGAAGCTGATATCATGTATGGGACCCCTGCACTCCACAGGTGCAGAAAGGCCAGCAAGGGCATCACAGTGGGGCCACTGTGAATACTCGCCCAATGCCTTTCTTCTTAACCATCAAGCCACAACCTGTTGTTACTCAACTTGGTTCCTCCCCTCTTGACCTTCGACCCCTGTTGCCACTTGATCTATGTGAAGAGTCCATGGCACTTCTCTGAGATGCCACATCCCATGTGGCAAAGGGCAGGCTTCAGCCAAAGGTCAATCATGTACTAGAGAATCGGCCTACCTTTATTATATGGGTCTCATGTGACAATAGGCGATGGTGTGTATGTAACTCTTAGAGGTATCAGGAAAGGAGCTGAAAAGAAGCCCTTCACAGATTCTAGGTTCCTACTGCGTTCAATCTTTCTGCCTTATTTGAACCCCTTACTTTGCTAACTGTGCTGACCATCTACTGACAGCAGATGGCGCTATTGCTGCAAAATCTGAGGAACCTTGTTAAGATTGGCACACTGAGCAGACAGGACAGAGGAGAGAGGAGAGGGAGGAAGGGAGGAGAGGACACATTTGTCACAAGCTTCCTATTTATAAAACCCAGTGCTCTGGGCACACTAGGTTAGCATTTGCAGCAAGCTCCCTGTGCTGAAGTCAGGAAGGGAATCTAGTGATTCTAACACTAGACAGGATGCTGACCGTCACACCAGCTGTCAGGTGAAAGCAGGGAGGACCTCACATCTCTAGGCCCTGCTCCCTCGGGTCAGGTGGAAGGCTGTCTGTCCTCCTGAGTATCCTTTTCTTATCCAAGTGGCTGGGCAGGATGGACTCTGGCTAGCTCTGGTTTCATGTGACATGAGCTGGGAGTTGGGTGTTTCTCACTGGGCCAAGATAAAGGGCGTATGGATTCAGCCATCTGTGGGAAGGCGCCCACAGGTCAAGAGGCTAACCTAGTCTAAGAATGCCAGAGCTTAGAGACTGCTCAGGTCACCAAACCCAATGACTGCTTAACATGGAATCATCTACAAAAATGGGTCTTGAGGGCAGTTTCCCAGGCTTCACCAAGTGAGAGTTTCCAGACGCAGGGCTCCGCCAGCTGAGCTTCTAACGTGATCCCCTCAAGTGGTTCCTCTCTTCTAAACCTTCCTTATCATTATCGTGTGTTCAGGATGACGTGTGTGGGTGAGCATGCCATGGCACACCGTGGAGGTCAGAGGACAGCTGCATTTCAGTGATTAAACCTGGGTCATCAGACTTACCCAGCAAGAGCCTCATCCGCCAAGCTATTCTGCAAGCCACCCCAGGGATTCTCAATGAACGGAGATAGCCGGCGGCTCACCAGACTGGTCTCTGTGATCCCCTGACCTAACCCACCCTCTTGAGTTTCCCAGTGAACAGTAATGATCCTGCACACAACTGCATTCGGTAGCCAGGTGCTGTTCGGAGCACTTCACACACATGACCTCATCCTGTATGTAGAGTGTCTGCTGGCAGGAGGCTAAGGGCTGAGGTATCTGCTCCCTAGGCCACCTGGGAGAATGGCTAGGATGCCTGAGAGAAGAATCCATCAGGTGAGGATCTGCTTAGGAGACTTCTACAAGTTGCTTCCGACACCATCTGAGACTCAGTGCTCCCACTGGATGGAGGGATCTAGGGGTCACAAGGCCCAGGGGTCAGATTCTGCTGTTTGCTGTGTTCCCTTGCTAACTTGTAGTTCTGCCATATTCTGGAGTCTCAGACATAATGAGACTCGCTAGGGAAGCAGCGGCGATTACAGTCGATTTGGTGATCCAATTACAGATCGGATCCTAAAATACTATTATGTATCTCAGGTGTAACAGGCCTGCTAGGACGACAGAAGAAAATCCAGTTGAGTGTAAGAGTTGGAAAATTTTGCTCAGCCTGCAAGGTGCTCCCTGGACCCTGGTGTCCTGGGTTAGCTCCATAAACAAGTACCGTCAGCTGAGGGCCCAAGGGGAGAAATGTGTGTGTGTGTGTGTGTGTGTGTGTGTGTGTGTGTGTGTGAGATGACTCACCTCAGTGCACTGTACCCCTGGCATACACTGACACAGCACAGGACCCTTTCCTGGTTTGCCTGTGTCTCGCCCAAGTATTTGCACACGATGTTACCACCCAGGCTGAAGCCCACGACGACCAGCTGGGTCTGGGGATATGTCCTCTTGATGTAGTTCACCATGGCTCCAAATTCCCACGTGCAGCCTGTGGGCAAAAGGAGAGGTCACCCAACCATTTCCGATGCAACAGATACTGAAGAAAATGCAAGCTGGAGTGTTGCTAACTGGGTGCCTATGCACTGAAGAGTGAGGCACGTGTGCATGTGTGTTGACAAAAAGCAGGTAGGCAAAGAGATATTGTTTTTTAGCTATACAAGAGATTCTCCCTCGTATTAGAGAAAACTGGGCATTAGCAGTGTCTGTGAGCAGATGTACATATATTTACAATGAATACTCTTTTAAAGGTGGGCTGTGATTTATTGGTTTAAATGCTCACGGGCATCCAAATAGATTTTCGGGGTAAGCGTTAAACAGCTATGTTCATGCATAGATATAAATACAAGCAAGAGTTAAGGCCTTTGAGGATTGATTAGCTTCTTAGACAACTTGGGGTGCTATGCCCATGTGTACAATGATTCATGGTGTTAAGAACACAGAGGATGTTATTTACTGGACCTTCTTGTCAACTCTGGGGACAGAATGAAGATGAACCCCAAGTCCACAGGGACACCTGGGATGCTCTGCAGGGTTCAGACAAATGTTCTTGGTGACACAGGGACAGGGTGGCAAGGGAGGACAACTCATTCTGAAACCCTCAGAGGGGCCATGTGAATGGAGAGGGTGTTTACGCCTGGTCTGCCTAGGGGGAATGCTCTCTCAGCCACTGTCCCCTGGGAAGCTGTCAGAGCCTAGCTGTGCCTCAGTAGCTTTGCTGAGAGAAAGATGCTGGTGGGCGTGTAGAGGCGAAGGATTCAGCACATTCTTCTAATAGAGTAAAACCTAGCAGGGAAACTGCTGGAGACTAGCAGAAGCGCACATCACATACACCAGCAGCAAAATGTGTGGGTTTACAGCGGGAATGGGGGCTGCTGTCCTGCCACTGGCACAAAAGTCTGATAACCCTGGCTGGCTTACCAGTAGCTTCCAGAATTAGCGAGCTATGTGGGACACCACTTTTAGAGCCTAGAACAACTCCCTTCTGTCTGTCTGTGCTGGCTTGATACAAACTGGAGTCACTTGGGAAGAGGGAACCCGAACTGAGATGATGTCTCCACCAGATTGGGCTGTAAGGCAAGTCTGAGGGGCTCGCTCTTTCTTTCTGTTTTTAGAATGATCATTTTATGTATATGAGCACACTGTTGCTGTCTTCAGACACATCAGAAGAGGGCATCAGATTCCATTACAGATGGCTGTGAGCCACCATGTAGTTGCTGGGAATTGAACTCAGGTCCTCTGGAAGAGCAGCCAGTGCTTTTAACTGCTCAGCCATCTCTCCAGCCCCTCAACCCCCATTTCTGATTACTGACTGACGTGTGAGGGAGGGCCCAGCCCACTGTGGGTGGCGCCACCCCTGGGCAGTCCGCCTTGGGTTGCTTAAAAAGCAAGTTGAGTGAGGTGTGTAGAGCAGAGCATCCCTTTTGGCCTCTGCTTCAGTTCCTGTGTCCAGGATCCTGTTTGAGTTCCTGCTGTGGTTTCTCTCAGTGATGGACCGTAACCTGGCAGTTATAAGGTGAAATAAGTCCCTTCCTCTCCCAAGTTGCTTTAGTCACGGTGTTTCATCAAAGCCACATGAACCTACCTAAGACACATCTACTGTTTTCATCTCTTTCCCTTGAGAGGGGGGATCTCATGTATCCAAGCCTGTTGGCAGAATATCTGGGTGTGAGACCTAAAGGGCATGGATGCTCTTTAGAGGGTCCCCTGGGTGCTCATGTATACCACCAGGCCTAAGAACTATTTTCTCTAAAGAAGGGTTGTGTCTGGGTATCATAGCTGACTCCTGTCATCTTAGCATTTAGGAGGCTGACACAGGTTTGCAGGCCAGCTGGGGAAATATAGCAAGAAACAGAAATAAAATAAAATAAAATAAAGCAGGCCTGGTGATATACTTTTGTAACCCAGCACTCCAGGTGCATGTGTGAGTGTGTAGTATGTTGAAGCAGGATTGTGTGAGATAGAAGACAGCCTGATTTCCAGGCTAGCCTGGTTGTATAGCAAGACTTTGTCTCACACAACAAACAGCAACAACAAAGTTACCTGCTCTGAATTATAAGAGAAAGAACTTTTTAAGGTATGCTCCCGTCTGTTTCTGGGTTATCTCTTTCCAGAGTCCCTTCCCTTTCTACATGCAGTAAGCAATCTGCACAGATGGGGGCGCTGCTCAGCCTTTTAGAAGCATCTTAGGTAAAGCAACTTTCCACATTTCCTTAATGCAAGGTTTTCTCAGGGGCCAGTCAGAGTAGCCAGCCATTCCCTTCAAATCCATCCAACACCTAAAGAGAACAAACAGCTTCCTTCTCCTATTTCCTTCCCACTTCCTTCCTTCCTAGCCCAGGTCGGCCTGGAATTCACTAGATAGCCCAAGCTGTCTCTAACTTGTGACAATCCTCCTGCCTCAGTCTCCCAATGGGGGCTATTACAGGCATGAGCCACCACACGCAACAGGTTTTGAAAGTTTAAAAGCTCATGCTTCAGGCTTTCCGTTCAGGATGTGAGCTTTCAACCTCCTGCTCAAGCTGCCATGCCTGACTGCTGCCAGTGCCCCAACATCATGGACACTAGCTCTGTAGAACCATAAGCCTAAAAAAACTCTTCTATAAGTTGCCTTGGTCATAGCATTTTATCACAGCGACAGAGAAGTAACTAACACACACATATTTTTCTTAGTACAGTCCTTAAGGCAGGTGGCACACATCTGAAATCCTAGCACTTGGGAGGTGGATGTAGAAGGATCAGGAGTTGAGGGTTATCTCTGACCACATCGCATGTTCCAGGCCAGCTTAGGCTATATGAGACCAGATCTTGAAAACCAGAAAAAGTCTAATTCTTTGAATCATTGATACTGAATTCAGGTCCAGCCTGAGCTACATACTTGAACCCTGTCTCAAATAAGAACAACAACAAAAACATACAGTGTTTTGGTCTAGCAATTCCATTTCTGGGAACCTTATGCTGCAAATACAATGTATATGTGCGCAAAGATGTATGTACACAGATGTTCTTGGCAACTGCTGTTTGGAGCAGTGAAGACCCTGGACCGCCCCCCCACCCCCCATTTCTAACAGCAAGCCATCTTTCAGAGGTACTAAAACATGGGAGGCTGCAGGAAAGGATGCCTGCCATCTCATGTGCACGCTTAGGTTCAAAATGGAAATATATGTGTGCATGTATCTGAGCATTTGTGGCAAACTGTGGCAGATACCAAGGGAAGAACTGTGGGTTTCATATTTAATAACAACAACAACAACAACAACAACAACAACAACAACAACAATAATAAAAATCTAGCTAGTTTAACAATAAAGTCAAATGAAGATCCTTGAGGCCAGTTCTGACCACGCTAAAGAGACCCGGCACATCAGTAATGCCAGGACAGCAGTTTACTCTGGAGACATTATTTGCATAAGGAATGTTTCTGAGGGGATTTATTTAAACTGTTCCAAACCCCCTTACTTCTCTACCATTTCTTTGGATTTCTGCCTAATATCATCCTTGGCTAATTCCTCATCTCTCGATGCTGTGTTCTAATGCTGAGCGAGCTGCTATGAGATTACAAACTCCATAAAGATGTCCTTGATCTTGCTCCCCGCTGCATCTGTGAGCCAGATGCTCAGAGGATGCTTACTCTGCATGACCTGAGCGGAGAGATGGAGGAGGGAGGCACACTCGGCTGCAGGCTTTCTGTTTGGATCACACAGACAAAGAAGCAGAACCGTCTACTGAGGTGACATGCACTCCCCCCGAGCCCAAAGTGACTAAGTGGGGACACTGGCCTTTGAGACTTGTGTCTGCAACCCAAGTCTTCAGCCCTGTATCACAAACCTACAGAGGCACTGGAACTGCAGGGCGGTACTGATCAACTATTAAAGACTTCCTGTCTTCCCATCTGATCCTTCTTGTAGTACTTCCATTTGAATTTAATTATTTGAGACCCAGAGCAGTCACAAAACTTGGATTTGATACACAACTGAGGAGTAATTACAGCTAGTGGTGTAGGCTCTTTGGGAACCTTCATTAAATCAAAACACATCTGATCTTGATAAAGGGCCAGCTCTGTCCAATGCTAGAAAAGCTGTTGGTTGTCTATGAAGAGTAGCCACCTGGCCCAGGCAAGGGAAGGGTAGTCCTGGTGTGTCTTCCTCCTACCAGGACTGGCCTCCTGGTGGTGCTGGGAACTCCTGACCTCCACCTGAAGCCAGATGCTAATGCTCTTAGGCCCACCCTGGCTTCTTGTGCTAAGCACTACAGTAATCTGTATGTCCATAGTGGGAGATTTTAATGAGGTTCTATGGATTTGATCCATCTGGGATTAGCACCAATAATAAGATTAGACATCCAACCTCGCTGTAGCTTTCAAAGACGAGATGAAATATGAGCCAGCAGCCAGGCTTTAGAGAGATGAATCATACAAAAAGACAGGACACTATTGGGAAGAGAATGGGAAAGAGCTGTTGCCTTTTCTTTAAGCCTCTTTCACTACAGAAAGACAAAGTAAAGACTTCCTGAAAGCTACTATCTCAAAAGCCTGGGCCAGGGATATAGCTCAGTCGGTAGAATGCTAGCCTAGAATGCAGGAAGCTCTGGGTTCAATCCATAGGACCACACGAATTGGGTGAGGTGGTCTAATTCTGTACTTGGGAGGTGGAAGCAGAAGGGTCAGAAGTTCAAGGTTACCTTGGCAACAAAGTGGGTTCAAGGCCAGCCTGGACTACATAAGACTCTATCTCAAAAAAAAAAAAAAAAAAAAAAAAAAAAAAATTAGAAACCAAAAGCCTTATCCCTAAATGACATGAACATGACTAAGCAGGCTAAAATATACGAACTCAGAGACATGGTGTTCCTGTGCGTGGAGCAGTTGAGTCATGTGTGTATGCTCTATGCCAGGCATGGGCCTGGCATTTGGTGGGTGCACCTCAGGATGTGAAGTGAGTAAGAGCAAAGTTTGAATCATGGGTAATGAAAGCACACACACCAGGCACACACGTTGGTCAGCATCACTGTGCTGCTGGCCGGAAATGAGCACTTGAGTATCTGTCCCACTGACAGCGAGTGGTTGGGGCTCCGCTGCCCTGTCATTTTCATAGTAAAGGTACTTGACTCATTCCTTAAAGCCAAGTGGAAGCTACCCAAGATGAGTCACCAAGGAAGAAAATAGCTGCAGAAATGAAGTTAGCTTGCCTTGTCCTTATAGAAAATGAATACGTCAAGCTTTGCCGGTACAGGTACCAAATGCTTCTTACAGCTGCAGGCTCACACACTGGGATCTTGCCAGCAGCTCACAGTACTTTGCTGTATGTCCTGAAGCTGGGTTCTGCTCTTCAGAAACTGTCCCCTAATGAGCTTGGGCATCTTCACTTCCACCTTCCTTCTGTCCCCTTCTCTTGTCTGTCCCTCTCCTCATGGTGTCCATTGTTTGACTTTTTAAGCAGAGAAAAGACAATTCACATTGTCACTCTGGAATCAACACGATCCCCAACTGAGCCTGCGTCAGAGAAAATGGCAGCTATGACAAGTTTACAGAAGCATCTAGGTTGATGATCTAGTCAATCATAGGATGGCAGAACAAGGGAAACAAAACAGCAATGTCTTCAAATTCACTGTGTTGAACAAGCGTATAGTTCAGAGGCAGGATATTTGCCTGGTAACAGTATGTGCAAAGCCCAGAGTTTGAGCCCCAGTACTATAAAAAGAAAATGAAAAAGGCTGGATAGATCAGTAGCTAAAGAATGTGTTGCTCTTCCAGAGGTCCCTGGTTCAATTCCCAGCATCCACATGGTGGTTCACAGCCATCCATAACTCTAGTTCCAGGGGATCCAATGTTCTTTTCTGAACCTCGCAGGCACCCCGGCATGCACAAGGCACACAAACACAGATGCTGGCAAAACACTCATACACATAAAATAGACCTGAAAAAAATGTTTTAAAGCACAAAAATGAAGGAAGTAAGGAAGGAAAATAAATATAACTGCTGGGTGTGGACACCTCTTGGGAGGTGAGGCAGGAGAATGAGGAGTTCAAGGTTAGCCTTGGCTGCAAAGCAAGTTTGAACTCAGCCTGGGCTACACAAGACCCTGTCTCATAAAACCAAAGGCGGGGACATGTAAATTTACTTAAAATTCACATCTGCAACTCTACATGACAGGTAGCCTGGACTATGGGTGATCTCCTTGGATGTCACAAGCCTGAGAGTCCTGAAGCGAGTCTGCTGTTCAGATATGGATATGAGTAAGAGCTCCCTTGACTTTCTAGTGTCTCAGTCAGGTTCCCTAAGTTATATACGGTTACTCTAGAGACAGGGGCCTTTTCCCCTTCCAAGGCTGACAACCCCTTTAGGGTTTCTGGTTTTATCTCAAAGGCACCTATAGCAGGATATTTATTCTGCTACATTGTACTTGCAGTAGAGCTCAGTGATTAGGCAGTAGAAGAGGAGGTGGAACTGGGAGAAGTAGGAAGTGGAGAGAAGAAAAAGAGGAAAAGGAGGGAGAAAGAGAGGAAGGGGAGGAGAGAAAGAGAGGAAGGGGAGGAGAGAAAGAGCAGCCATGGAAAACCACGGATGGGTCGAAAGCTGTCCTGGGTAGCAACTTCTATCAAAAGGTTAGATATTGGGTAACAACTCTAATTGTGCAGGTATCTTATTGATTGAGCATTTCTAAATATATAAATCCTTTAAATAATCATTAAACTTTAAGAGTCTTCATTCTACCAGGTACTGTGAGGATGGCAGATATTGTCTGGGGTTCAGCCGAGCTTTGTGGATGCAGTGTGGTGGACTGGCAGAGCCATCCCCAACGCTGGTGTCTTGTGAGTGCCAGGGCCTGGGTCAGAGACAAAGAGCAGCGGGAACATGGCGGCTGCCCAGAAACAAGCAAGACCGGCACTATTTTCTAAATATCACCCCTACAGGCACCAACCTACATTAAGAACAAACAAGAAAACAAATGCATAGTCCTACATTAGACTCAACAGGACACTGAAGTGCTTCTCCAAGAAAATGGAAGTGTAAGGATGCCACCTCAGGCACCTTCCCCCTCAGGGCAACACCACAAGGCCCAACATTTAGAAAAAAAGGGAAAGCCACTTCATTATTTAAACTGACAGGGAAGAAAGCAATGTGAACTGGTTGCACTCGTCTTCGATGCCAAAGCACCCAGCTGTTTTAGTGGAAGAAGGGCGATAAGTTCTTGAGAGACTCATAGTCCCACAGAACCCAGTTACCTTATAAGGGCCAAAGCCAGGTTATTTTGTTCCCTTTGTGTGATTTAGAAGAGACTTAAAAAAACAACAACAACAAAACCAAACAAAAAACAAACAAAATCTGTATTATTTCTGTCTTTGACTCAAGATCAAGCTGTTAGGACCACTGGCTCTTGACTTTCTGGCCATAAAATTTCTAAACATGAAGATAAAATACAGGGGCCAGAAGGACCTCCAGCTTGGAGAACACTCCCCAGCTCAGCTCACCCCTAGGTTATAGGCTGGATCCAATCACAATCTGCTTTGAACATCAGTAACTGGGGTCTAATGTACTCAACCAGAGGCAGCCATAGGGAACACAGTGCTTCCTGATTTACTGGCCATATAGTATCACAGGTGGAAACATCATATCCCAAACATGGTCTGGATCAGGAAATCACTTGTGTCAAGAAAGACTTGGCCAACATATCTACCCTGGAAGTGTTGCAGTGGTAGATGAGACTCTTTACGATAATGCATTAAAAACATCACTGAACTTCTCCATCTTCCCTTCCTCTTCAGTGTTATTGACTGAGTACACATGGCAGGGTGGATGCCCAACCTGTTCAGTGCAGTATCCTACTCAAGGAGACATTTAACTATTTGGAGGCTAGAGAGATGACTCGGTGGTTAAGAATGCTTAGCTTCTTCGCAGCAGACCTGAGTTTGGTTCCCAGTAACCACGTGATGGCTCTCATCTCCAAGTACCTAACTCCAGATCCAGGGGATCTGGTGCCCTTTTCTGGTCTTCAAGGGTTCCAGCACAAACGTGATGCACACAAACTCAATCTGTCTTTCTCTGCCCCTGCCTCACTTTTTGCATGCTTGCATATATTTGTGCATGTACACACAAATCATAAATTAAGTCTTGAAAAGAGAAGGCATTGGCAACTGCAGCCCTTGTAGGTGGCACTAGTTACCCTAAGAGGTTCGTGTTTTACTTTTAGTCTAATCAGTTAATGTCATTTATTTTAAATTATCAAGAGAGATATTTAATATTTCATAGTTTTAAAAAATCTACAAAACACAACGAGTCCTGTAGTGGTGCTGGCACATGCTTTTAATCCCAGCACTCGGGAGGCAGAGGCAGGTGGACCTCTGAGTTCCAGACCAGCCTGGTCTACAGTGTGAGTTCCAGGCCAGCCTGGTCTACAGAGCGAATTCCAAGACAGCCATGACTCTGTTTCTAAAAACAAACAAACAAACAAACAAACAAACAAACACTCCTACATGACAATCTAAAAACAAACTGTAAATACTCAACACAAGTCTTAAGGTTGGAAAGACAGGAAGACTGAGGTACTGTCCCTAGTGGGAGAACCCAAGGCCACACTACAAGTAAAGTTCATGTGGGTTGTTGAGAGGATGGCGAGTGAGCTAGAAGAAAGGACAAGTTCAGACAGCCTGAAGATTAGCCGAGAAAGCTGCCAATGGGAACTTGAGGTTTCATTGCTTGTACTATGGTTAAATGTTGACATTAAGGGATGGGGTGAGGACTTATGGGAACTCTTTGTAATGGGTCTGCTATTTTCCGTGAACCTGAAGCACTTTTAGAAACAGAAGTTTAAAAGGGAACATCTTTTTCTTTCTCTTATAAAGTCTATGGAGTCAGGTCTGCTGACCCTGGTCTATGATCCCAGCTATTAAGACAGAAGGATGACAAGTTTGAGGTCTGTTTGTTGTCATAATATTTGTTCAAGGCCAGCCTGGGCAACTTAGTGAGACCCTGTCTCAGAATAAAGAAAATCAAAGAGAAAGTTGGGATATAGCTCAGTGGTACTTTGTCATTTGCCAGGCATGTACAAGAGCCCAAGTTCAAGCCACAGAACTGCCTCCCCGTACCATAAAAGTCTATGGTGCACATTGAAATTAAGTAGAACCTCCTGACCCTGTTAGCTGCGAACTGAACTCAGGGCCTCGTTCATGCTAAGTCAATGTCTACCACTGAGCCATAACCCCAGTCTAGCAGCTAGGAGCACTTGTTCTCTGACCCAGTCAGGCTCCCAGAGGCTATGTGGTGGCTCACAGCCATCTAGTGACTCTAGTTCTAAGGGATATGACCCTCTTCTGGCCTCTGGAGGCACCAGGCATGCATGTGGTACACTCACATACGTGTAGCTAAAAGACTTGTACACACATAAAATAAAAAGAAAAATAAACAAATCTTTCTGAAAGGCTAAAGTGTATTGAATACAGCATGTACTGCAATAAGATATTATGCCTATACTCACTGATTACAGGGCTGGGGATGAAGCTCAGTGGTAGAAAAGTTAGTATATGTGGATGAGACCCTGGGTTTGAGCACAGACACACACAGAGAAAGAGAGAGACAGACAGACAGACACAGACACACACACCTACAGAAGGAGGGGGCGCTGAATACTGAAACCACAGTACCCTGAACTGGAGACCTGGCTAGGTCAGTCCTGCAGGCCATGCATCTGCAGAACCAGCCCTATAAAAGCAGTGAACTCAACGCCCTTTGTGCAATATTACTGCTATGCTTTATCCAGTACTGCAATATTACTGACATCCAGTCTTCTCAGTTCTCCTCACTACATATGTAAACCCCATCTGCTAGCCTCTGAGATGCCCAGGCTCTTGCCCTGTGCAGATTGTTCCTTAGCTGTCCCTTAGCAGATGTAAGTCATCCAGTAGAGGCAGGAGATTAAGAAACACTATCTACACCTATTAACAACTCAGGCTGGTCCCTGTACCTAAGAAGCTTGCCAATAGTGAACACTGTCTTTTAGATAAGTCTGGTAAATAAACTTAGATCGGCTGTGACTTTGTGTTCCTCCGTCTGCCCAAAGCAATGAGCTGTTCTTTATACAGTCCTGAAGCAGGGACTCTCAGCTGTGCTCCACTCCAGATACTGGAGGATGCTAGACAAATAAAAGACAGACTCCAAACCACCAGGCCCACTTGAGTGCCTCTGAGAAGCTCTTGAATGCCCTTTGGTCTCCAGTCTAAAACCATCTGACCAAAAGCCATTTCTGATTAGCAGTCACTCATGCATGAAGAGGTGCAGCCACCTGCTGCTCAGGGGCAGGGACTCCAGCGGATGGCTAGATTGCCTAGGTTTGAAACTTAGGTCACCATTTCCAGCTAGTCATCCAGCCTTGCTTGGGCCTCAGCTGTTGAAGAGGGCAATTGACTTAACTTGGTATAGAACTCAGGACAGTTCCTAGCACATGGCACATGCTAATACAAATGCCCACCATCTCCAAAGTGAGAGATACTTTTAAATGCTCAGATACCCTTGTTTCTGTATACTCTACTATTCTAACGAATAGTTCCCCAAATAGACAGGAGTAATCGAACATAAGTGGTATGAAGTTGGGATTAAGAAGCGTGCACTGGTTCTGTGCCTCTGGCCACATGACCCATGGCACTGACCTCCCTAAGCCTGTGAAGTAGGGACTCTAATTAATAGCTAGCTCAGAGGCAGTAAGAACCAAATGAAGAAATGCACAGAATTCTGCATAGTCTGCCCCTCATTAGCGTGAGATCAATGGAAGCCGCCATGCAAGGCTTTCCTTAATGAATTATCTTTCCTAGGCAGGCAGCACCAAAGAGCCTAAGAGTGTGTAGTTAGCCATTTAGGAAATTCTTCTGGTAATGACAAGGGGGGAGTGTTTCTATGTTTCCAAACTCTGAGTTCCAAACTGAAAAACAGGGGAAGGGTCTTTTATTATTTGGCTGGGGTACTGCAGAGCGGGCAGAGGACAGGACTCCTGCTGATGCCCTCTTCTGTTTTTCAGTGAGGGAAAAGCCTGGCCTGGGGTCTGGAGAGGTGAGCTTTGCACCAGGGAGAATTCACATAGCTACCAGGCATTTGCTCCAGGTTTTTCTCACCTGCATATTCTCACCTACAGTGACGCTTCACACCCACATGCCATCTTTCACATATACCAGCAGAGTCCTGAGCCAGCCCTTCCACAGTCTCAGGGAAAGCACTTCCTAAGGCCAAGCAGGACTCTGGGCACTGGAAGTCACAGAAGAGGTTACAAAGACTGGCTCTAGTGGAGCGGACTTTTGGGACAGAGAGACAAGAGATAAACATTGATAAATCCATCATTTTGAAAATTATGAAAACAGCTGGGTGGCGGTGGCGCACACATCAGCTCGTTAGGAATTTGGTAAAAGTGAGAGAAGGTGATTTAAAAGAGATATGTGAAACACGCCAGCCACTTGCAATATTATGGACTTGACCTGGGTTCTAAACTGATCGACCTTTAAAGGGCGAACAGGACAGGAGACAGCTGGGAGAAGTGAACTGCTCCTTGTGAACACAAGCTGTGCTGTTTTAATTGAGATGATATATTGTGCTCATACTCCAGCTGTTAGATGGTTCTCCCCAGATTCACATATTAAAGCTCTAACATCTAGTACCTCAGCATACAGGTGTATTCAAAGGTGTAACTATGTTAAAGTGGAGTGGTTCAGGCAGGCCCTAACACAACACAGCTGATCAGGATGCAGAGATGTACGCAACAGAAGCACAGATAGAAGACCATGAAGACATCCAGCAAGATGGCGGCCATTTACAAGCCACAAGAGAGAGATCGTTATATCCAGACTCTTAGTTCTGTAGAACTAAGAAATTTTGGGAAATTAAGTTTCTGCTGGATTAGCCATCAGATTGTTCTTGGCCCAAGCAAGTTAAAACAGTTTACAGAGTGTATCTCAGCACAACACACTGAAATAGTCACAGATGAAATGACTGGCTGGATGGGCACTTACTTTGAAATAACCTTTGAGAGAGGATGAGGGAAGGAGTGAACTAACCAGAAGGAACAAGAATGGTTAAGACCCACTATGAGCTGCGTGAGTTAGAAGCAGGTGTGGTTATACTGGGCTTACTCCTGGGTTCATCCGACTATTCTCTCTCCCTGTTCTGAAATTGTCTACAATAAAGAACAAAACAAGATACAACACAACACAACACAACATAGTAACAATGACAACAGACCGAAGAGGTAATAGGAAATGAGACTTATGTTTGTGGCTCTGAAAATCTTGGCCATACCATAGGCTACCAAGGAGCTGGGCACCCAAGCCCTGGAGTCTTTAAAAATTTCTCAGGGGGATTTCTCCACAGGAATCAGTTGTTATGATCATTGACCACCTACAGGGGGCTAGATGTTCTCTATGAAGACTTAGAAAGCACCATGTTCCTGGAAGAGAAAAGTATGAACTTTCCAATACAAAGTCTTCTACATCAATATATAAATTACAATCCAATTAAAAGTTGTGATAAGCTGTGTTGACTAGGAGCTGGCGGTATCTACTCTTCTGAAGTTAAGCTTGGTGGCACCCTGTACTTTGGCCAATGAATTATGGCCAGGAGTGATCTTTATCATTTCTCGGTAGTAGCTTCTAGAACCAGGCTCTCTACCCACTGTGAGACTGGCCAGGTTCCAGCTGGTGGCCGCTCTTCAAACCTGGGCCTTTGCATGAAGACAGTAAGTACTGACAGAGCCCAAAGGCCCCAGGCTATGCCATGAACACGGAGAATAAGCTGAGATGCATCCCTGTCTCTGAACTGCTGGGCTTTGGGGATGTGCATCAGCTGGTCTATCCCGTCTGATACAGAAATTCAACATGGAATTTAACCAAATGATTCTAAAATTCAGCTGAGAAACAGAAAAGAGTGGATGACAAACACAAACGTGAAGGGACAGCGAGCCTGCCTGAGTGACGTCAAGTACCAGGTTATGTCAAGTACAACAGTGATTTTAAAATGAACAATGGCTGATGACAGATGTAAAACTCCACAGATGTGTGTGGGCTGAGGCATGAGAGGTAAGTGATGAACTTAGGAATTTAACATGTGATTAACCGTGGTGAAGGTGTTTCACTACTAGCATGTTAACTGTTAGGCTGCCTCAGTTTACCTGTTGAGAGTAACAAGCCTAGGCTTTGCTCTAATGTGTCAGCCCACTTTTATTAAAAGAATTCTCCTTGCTCACCAGCCCAAGGATTCACTTATCAAAAAATCAATTAATTTTAGCCAAAACAGTGGCTGAGAATAGCTCTCTCTAGCATTTTGCAACTCACCACTGATGTGTTAGATTTCAGTAGGCTCTCTGAATTCTAGATTTTTATACCTTTTCAAAGTTGTGTTTGTTTGACCTCAAGCCTACTAACAGATGCACAGCAGAAGCTAAACAATGTACAGACACAGAGCAAAGGAACAGCAGAGTCACAAAAGTCCTGTCTCCTCTAGGCCACCTGTCCTGGAAATTGACGACAGACTATAAAAATGCCGCTGCTGCAGAAGAATCTGGACAGAGGCTCAGCAAGACCACCTTGCCACCTGCTGGTGGGCTGGAGCGCCTGGAAGCCCAGAGTCTGGTTCTTCTGCCTGGCTTTCCTCTGAGAGCACACTCCACTCGAAGCCTCCACTCCTCCTTCCTACCTTGCTCCAGTTTGTAATGCCTTCTGTTGAGTATCCCCTGTCTGTGCCCAGGACCCTCTTGGGATGAGGTGCCTGGTTCTTAGAGACTCAAATGCTCTAACCAGCTGTGCAACGACTCTGAAGGTTGGAACAGCTGGATCTAGGCTCCTGTCTTACTCAGCTCTTCTACTTACTGGCTGGCACCCCTGACGACACGGCTCCTCCCTGAGCTCCAGTTTCTTCATCTGAAGTGCGTCTGTCTCTGGGTTTGCTGTGCTTGAGGCCAGCACATATACTAGGTGTAGGTGACATCACTGGTGGCAGTGGCTTCAAACTCCTCTTCTTGACAGGGTCTCAACCTCTCTATGACAGTGGATTCAACTCTACTTCTTTTCATGTCAGGGTCTCAACCTCTATACAGTCAAGGATGACCTTGCACTTCGGATCCATCTGCCTCTATCTCCAGATAGTCATGAACGACCATACTAGTTTATGCAGTTGAGGGCTGAGCACAGTGTTTTGTGCCTCCGAGGTAAACACTGTTCTAAGTGAGCTGTGCTTCCAGCCCCGTCCCTGGAATTTCTAATTTGTGCGGTGCACTTACTATTGGATGGAGCTCCTAAAGCCTCTGCTGAGCCTTGCCGCCAAGGCTCATGTCATTATCTTCTACTCGTCCAGATGGCTTTCTGTCTAATCAAGGATCTTAGCCTCACTCCCTATTGTTCTCATCTGTGTTCCAAGTTGTCTAGTTCGGCGATTCAGAGCCAAGTCTTCCTCCACACGTCACATGTCCCCATGCACCTGGATTTTTATCTATTTCTCGAGCCACTGACCAGAAGCATCTGTGAAAGGGGTGTTTTAGTTATAGGAGTGAGCGTCAGGGTGGAAATGGACTCGGAGCCACTTCCAATGCAGTCCTATGACTGCCAAAAACCATGCATGTGTTTCCTTCCTGTACCTACTCATGGGAGTGGACCCTCACCAGTTACCAATGGCAACGGACATGACCCCACAGAAGATCTGACAATATGTACAAATACATAGGAATACCAACTGCATAATTCTGCTAGAAATCTACTTCAAAGATGTCATTAATGGGAAGAAAATGACAGAGGCTGAGAGGGATCACACACACGTTCAAGGTCTACTTGGTTACTGATCAAGTTCGGGGCCAGCCTGGGCAACTTGGTAAGCCCAGTCTCAAAATAAAAATGCTTACAGTTATAGCTCAGTAACATGCTGCTGGTGTAGCTTCAAAAAGAGTGTGGGCTCAGTCCCCGGTACTTAAGAGAGAAGGAAGAAAATCTGTGGACAAGATATTTATAGCAACATTTTTTAAAACACTGAAAAAATATGTATCTTATGACTATAAGTGAACAGCAATGAGGATTTTAAAGATTCAACATAATGATTACATATTTTTAAAGTGACTATAAAATTACTTTAAATAAGTTACTATTAGTATATAAACTGTGAGTGCAACTGAATAAAACATATGTAAATATGGATAAAGACGGAAGGGGAGAGTGAAGAATTAGAAACCGGTATATAACAAGATTATAGATAAAATGTCCAGTTGTTTCCCATTACAACATATTGTAATTCGTTTGCTCATATACATGCATCTTTTTTGTGTTTATTATTTGTGTGGTACATATAATCAGAAGGGAGGGCCAACGGGAATCAAGAGTGAACAGCTCAGGGCTGGCACGGTAGTGCACACCTGTAATCCCAGCACTTAGGAGGCAGAGGCAGGAGGATCACTGCAAGTTCAATGCCAGCCTGGATGATAATAGCGTAAGTTCTAGAATTGCCTGTGCTACCAAGTAAGACCTTGTCTCCAAAACAAAAACATAAACAAAAAAGAAGAGACAGTTCAGAAGCGAGAGCTTTGGGTGACAGGGTTTCCTTTAAAACTAAGCAGTGTCTGTGTAAAGCTGACAGCCTGCCTATTCCTGTCTTCAAGGATCTTGAGAATCCAGCAAGCTGCTGGTGTGCAGACCCCCTTCCCACCGACACTAATATACCCCACTATGAACATGACCTCCCTGGGTCCAGCGGCACTCTCCGACCAGTCCAGGCCCATGAGCACAACCTTCCCTGATGATGCTGAGATGGGTGCCCACCTCCAGAGCTGCTCAGGCACAGCATCACAAACACCATTGTAAGCTGCTGTAAGAGATGTGCCCCGTCATCTCTTGTGGATGTTCACAAATTAGAATTTGTAAGAGTAGACACTTACAATACACAGCAGAAGGCTGGAGGGGCTGCGCACTTTCTGTGACAACAGAAAAAGGGGTGAGAGGGAGGGGTCCATTTGGCCATGACCCCTGCTTACCATAGGTGAACATGCGTGGGGAGGTCAGTTCAATGTTGGGGAGGGCTCCCAGGTGGTTTAGCACTGCGCAGCGGTAGCCATTTTTCTGGGCATAGTCGACGAAGGTTCGGATATACTGCTTCTCACTGTGATTGGCAATTCCAGGACAGATGACCATGGTGATGTCATCTACAGGGTGGAGAAAGAGATCCTTATGTATCCATTCAATATATAAACACTGATATTAACAGGTGTTGAGGTGGTGAGATTCTGGGTACTTCTCTCTCCCCCTTTCCCTTTTCCCTTTCCCCTCTGTCCTTCCCTCCCTCCCCCCCCCCTTCCTTCCTCTCTCTCTTGAGAGAGTCTCCCTTTGCAGCCCTGGCTGGCATTCACATAGATGTACCAGTCACTGCTTCCCTAGTGCTGGAACAAAAGAAAGGTGTGCACCACCATGCCTAGTCTGTTCTTTTTCATTTTCAGTCTGGTCTATTTTTCATTTTTAAATGCTTCTGTTTATCTGTTTGCTAAAAGGAAGATTTATTCCTTCCTCAGGCAGGAAAATAAATCATAAAAGAAATAAAACAGCTCATTTGTTAAAGAGTATTTCTTGGGTGCAGACACAAGCAAGCATTGATCTTCGCAGGAAGCCGGGCTGATGGGAAGTAGTGGATAAGAAACTTCAGAGTTGGTTTTCCCTTTCTAACCCCCTACTGAGTACCAGCCTGCTCAAGCTAAATTTTATGCTACTTTGTTGTCATTGTCATTGCTGTTGTTTTCAGACAAGGTCTCAGGTAGCTCATGCTGGCCTTGAATTTCTGATCCTCAAGTGTTCATCTCTTGAATGTTTGGATTTCAGGTGTGAGCCATCACACCAAGCTCAAATTGTATGCTTAAATGCTAGAAGTCAAATTTTTAGAAATGAGAGAAAGAAAGCATTTAACTAACTATGGTGGAGGGACAGATCTATGAAGGACCCATTACAATACTTACAAATGTAGTGGGAACTCCTGCCCTACCCATGAACTCATTCCTTTGTGACTGCTGTTTGCCGACAGCACACTCTCCTGGGCTCTGGGGATTCCTGCACTGCAGCAGAGGGCCCCTAAACGGCTATAGAAGTAGCTAGATTGGCAGGTGCCATGAGGGACTAAGGCAGGGAGGCACCATGGGTCAAGAGAAAGGATCCATAGCCTCAGAGGAGGTGACATCTGAGACCTGAATGACAAGGAGGTAGCCACATGAGGGTCTGAGGAGGAAAGCTACTCAGCAATTCCAGTTCCTTGGAATAAATGAGTTGGCACAAATTTGCTGCAATTTACCTATAAATAATGACTACACTCCTGAAACAAACTAGGTATCTTTGAATAAACAAAAACCATGCTCTCTTCCGGTAGGGACTGCATTCGAAAGGATGCTGGCATCCAACTGCACTTCCTCTGAAGGCTTCATTACGGGGCATTTGTAATCGCTGTTTACTGTATAGCTGGGAAAGCACACTGCCAAACCCTAGCAGCAACGGAAATTGGAGTTATTTCTTGGATGAGGTGTCATTGACTCATGAAAAGTAAGTATGGCTTTAATGTGTCCTTTTGTCTGAGATTTATACACCAGGCACCCGAGAGCCTTTACGCCCTGCTGCTCAGCAAATAAACCCACCCTAGATTGCTTTTCCAAGCACCAGCTTCCCAAAGTTCAAGGGAGATAGCATCGCCCACCTCACAGGGCATGGGGAGGATTGGGAGATAACAGTCGGCACTTAGGAATTGTTACTGACACTGACTGGGTCCTGGGGTCTCTGGGCTTCAAGCTCTTCCCGCCATCCTTTAAAATAGGCTTCCATACCTTATAAGGGGATTGTAATTCTCTACAGATTGTGGCTAATATGAACTAACAAGCACAGCTGGAGTTAATCCTGATGACCTGGCCTCTGAATGCAATGGCATAATGGGTGGCACAGGCATTTTACACAATGCTCCCCTCTGACGGCTGTTTCTCTTTCTAGGCAGCCCAACGCCAGGACCTAAAGTGGCTCACCTCCAACACAATGCTCAGCCAGGGGCTCGAAGAGGTCAAATGTAGAAGTGGCACCATCCGACATGGTGATGAACTTGCGGTGCCCGTAAGGGTGTGGCGACCTCACCCTCCCCATCTTCCCATACAAGGCTGTCTGGATATGTCCGCTTTTCCCCCAGATCAGTGGCGGAATGTATCTGAGAAAGGAGAGGAAGGAAAATAGGGGCAGTCAGTTTCCTCCATATTTAGTGAACAAAAGTACCGTAGTTTTTTAAAGGTTTTTCTCGACACATTATTCTGTACACTAACCATAAACACAATGAGTTCTCTTTGTGATGCAGGGCCTCATGCATACTGAGTGAGCACTTCACCACTGAGCTCAACATTTTAAACCACCTTATATCCATGCTCCGTTCATTAATGCCTCCCACACCACAGTAGCTTTAGGAACCAACCCTGGTTTCAAATTTAGAGCATCAAGCCATTCAACATGGGTTATTTCTATAATCAAGGGGAAAGAAAGCAAATATCATCCTCTGAATACAGTCCGTGTGACAAGATTGGCCTCATTATTACCAAATGAGCCGATGTATAGAGTGGCTCGCACGGCACCTCCGCTCAGTAAATGCTCACTTCTGCCACAGCTGCTGTGGTTGGTTACTCCATTAACAAGAATTCTGTTCTTGGCGACACCACGAAGAGCTGCAGACTCTCCTCAGCCTCTAAAGTAACTTGGGATATAGAGAGAGCACTACAATAGACCTCAGAGAATGTGTTAGAAGGGCGAGCAGTATTTCTAATGGATTAATGAAGGCTAAAGGCTTCTTCCACTAAGCAAGGCACGACGCCCCCTTACAACTGTCCTTTGTGAAGACAACAGTGGCCTTGGAACGAAATACAAGAACTAAAAACCCATTAGTTCCTGGGAAAGAGATTGCTCCAATTAAGAATTGAGGATGGTTCATGGCCCTGGTACAAGACGATCCCATTTACTGAGAATGATATCTGTTCACCTCGCAGCTTTTTATCCGAGCTCAGTGGTGTGTTCTACAGGAACCAGAATCTCCTAATGGAACACAGTGGTGGCACCAATGGCTCAGCTCTGTATTACGTCCCAGGGGTGTTTTATTAATGATTTATCTCAACCTATTTGTTCATCCATGCTTAACATTTCCCTCAGAAGCAGATGGTTCTAGAAGCTCTCTTTCTATGTATTCCTTGTGTATGTGTGCTATTAAATACACATGAAGTTAAAGTGGTAAAGCTCCATCTTGAGTGAGTCCCCAGGCAAACTGCTTCTTTGGGTCTGGAGAGAAGGGAGGAGGATGTTTAAGTGACAGGACATGGGGCCACTTGCCAGCAGGTACAAAAATCCCCATAGAAACAAATGGCTGGATTTGGAAAGCAGAGGAGGGTATGTTTAAAGGCTGAGTGGTTAGGATAGTGACAGAAAGCAGCCTCGTATAAGCAATGGCAACTAGACAACTGAATACTGTGTAAGACACAGCCACATGGTTTACAAAATCCCCCAGAATGCCCCTGGGCTGTGTAGAGGGAGAAAGGAGAACCAGGAAACCAAACTCCTGAGGAAAATTAGAGGGACATTTCCCTTACAATATGAATAATAATAAAAAAATAAATATACTGAGGTTAAAAATATTGGAACAGGAGGCAGGTGGATCTGAGTTCAAGGTTAGCCTGGTCTACAGACTGGGTTCCAGGACAGCCAGGACTACACAGAAAAGCCTTGTCTCAAAAACAAAACAAAATGAAAACCAGCCAACCAAAACCAGAACAAGTATGTTTCATATGCTACTTTTAAATTTTACTTAGAATATGATTTAATCTTAGGAAATATGGCAAAAAAAAAAAACTACAGCCAAATCTCCTGTTGGCTATTTGCAGATTTTGCATATTAGGATTGTTGTAGTAGATATGTAATGATGACACACACACATCTTCCACCCCCATGACGCATAGCCTCCTCTGAATCTTAGCTCCTCTACCCTTGTAGCCTCCTAATCTCTTGTCCTGTTCCCCACCCACTCCACTGTTCAGTTGCCCACCTTGCCAATGGAGAGAGAATCTCAACACACAAATCTTGCTGCAGCTCTCCAATGCACAGGTCCGTAGCTTGGCCTAGAGTTGGTTACACCCTGTGCTTCCGTAACTCTGCATAAGCTCCAGAGCTAACCAATGTCTCAGCTTCACCTCAAATGGACACTCCTGGGGAACAGTGCCTTTATTCCAGACGCCTAGCTTGCCACCCTAGTCCCTCCTGGCCACTGGTCCTTGTCTTTAGGAGTCACTCCCTATCAGGTTGGTTATTGGGTCACTGTCTTGTGCCTGGGCACTGCTCTGTCCTAGCACCCAGGTAACTCCGTTAGTCAGGAAGTTCTGTCTAGGCACATCTCCTACCACATTTACCTTAAGGTCTATGCCCAGGGACCCACACTAAGCACCAAGACAGAATTTGCTGAAATGATAGAAAACACACCCACTTAGCAAATCTTAGGTTTTAAAGTATCTTCAAAAGATAGTATGTATCATGACAATGGGAGTCTAGCTCTCATCTGATTGGCATTTGGAGACATTCGTAGAGTCCACAGAATAAAATCTTCAAAGTGTGTGTATATGTGTGCCACTGCCTTAGAATCACAGTGTGAGGCCAACTGTGCACCGCATAAGTCTCACAATCTTTAATTGTATGACGATACCACCTACTGATAAAACACTGTTTTTAATTAACTTCACAATAACACACAGCAGGACTTACAAAGCTGTGATTTTGAAGTAAGTTTAGTGTGGTGGGTTTCTAACTGTATTAAAAAAATATTTATATAACTTATCAAAAAACTACAAGAAAAAAAATCAAAAACAGTGCTCAGAATGGTCCAGGTTGGTGAAGAAATATAGACCCAAAGGATAAAATATTCTGGAGTTTAAACAATGCACACGAATGCTGGAGAGACACTGCTGACACGGTCTGAGGAAGGACATGATTATCCATCACTTATGCCGCCATTTGTCTGAATATAGTAGTCATTAGCTCACTTGACCTTGTGTCTGAAGGTCACTCTCAGATCTTGGCCAGTCTGGGATGGGTGGGCAGAGTGTGGTGGAGGGACAGCCCTACGCCTGTTCCTTAAGACCAGGTGGCCTTGTGTTTGTCCCCTGGAACCTTGGAGGATAGGTGCAGTTTCAGTTCTATAGGTAATGCCAAATCGCCTTCCAAAGACAATGGATCAATTTATATCCCTACCAATAATCCATAAGAGCATTTGTTTGGCTTCTTTACCCCCATCAATAGTTGGCATTGATCTTTTACATCCTGGCCACTTTAATGGGCACCTCATTTCAACATGTTTAAGGCCGATCCATTTATGCTTTTTAAACATGTCTCTCGGGATGGCAAGTGGGCTTGGAGGGTAAAGGCATGTTTTTGCCAAGCCTGATGACCTCACGTCAATCCCCAGGATACACATGGCTACCGCAAGTTGTCCTCTGACCTCCACAGGTGTGTAGGGCACACATGCCTGCTCCCAGATAAATGTAAAAGTGTTTCTCATTTCAATGTATGTTTTCCTGACTCATGTGTCCTACTGTTTGCATTTATTTCTCTTCTGTGAATTCTGCTTATGCTGTTTATTTTCTATTATATTTTTATTCTTTTCCCAGTTAATTTGTATTTTTATTAGCACTATATTATTAAATGTTATCATTTGTATGTTAGAATTGTTTTCTTTTTAATTATATTACTGTATGTTTAAGTTCACATTTTTCACATTGGTTTTTGAGATATATATATATATATAGCCCAATATATAGCCCAGGTTGGCCTTGAACTGGCAATCCTCCGGCCTCAGTCTCTTGAGTGCTAGGACTACAGGTGTGTATCATGATGCTCAGGAAAGTTTAATTTGATTTTTACATACTTTTTTATATTTTTGTGGTTAAACTTGGTAGATCTTAGAAATTAAACCTTTATATTTTGGCTCCTCCTCCTTCTAACTTGATTCTGTTTTTAAGATCGTAAGACAGTGTCTTGTGTAGCTCATAGGAGCCCTGAACTTGCTATGTAGTTGAGTCTGACCTTGAACACGTAGCTCCCCTTGCTTTGACCTACTGAGTGGTGGGATTACAGGCTTGTACCACCATGTCTGACTTTGCCTGGTATTTTAAGAAGAGTGATTCCAAAACCCATTTATAACTAAATCACCCATTTCCTCTTATTCCTACAGTTATTTTTTAAAAGAAATGTATTCTCTTTAACTGCACTTATTTCTCTAAATGATATGAAGACGTAGCTCATCTCCTGACAGATGAGGTCACTATTCTTGGATGATAATAAATGTTCTACTGATCCGGGACTGATTTCCAACATGACCTGTAATACAACGCCAAGGTCCCGGTTACATATGCTTCTCTACTCTCTGTTTGGGTTTGGGTTCGTCGTCTATCTGTTTGTCTATTCACTTGCCAGTATGGCCGTTTTAGTCAACCCAGCTTATGGGATATTTTGAGAGATAAAAGTTCTGGTCACCTTCACTATTCTTTTGCAAAATTTCCTCAGCAGATTATTTCTTATTTTTTTCCCCCCAGGTAAATTATATGATTGGCTTGTTTGAGTTCTTGGGAAATTCTGAGAAGACTTGATTGAAAACCTATCCAACATGTATTGCCCTGGTGTTAACAGACATCTTTGCACCGATTTGTCCCATCTAGAAACATGGCGCACCTCCTCCGCATCCCACAGTAAAGCTTCACAGCGCAGTCTGATCACACTGCTTTGCATGGGGTCATGCATACTGCTTAACAGCTGTGCTCCAGGATTGGAGCATATGGTCATGTTTGCCTCCAACAAAGCAGGAGTAATGTTTCCTCCTCCTTTTCTAATCTCGCTGCTCTGTCCATGGTCGTGCTGAGGCCCGTGCTTAATAAAGGCTCGTTACTAAGAAACGAACTACAAAATAGAGGCCAGCCTGTCCTTATCAGATCAACATCTGGCTTTCCTAACAAAACTGCCCAACGGGAAGGACTGCAAGGAAAAAATATGGACCCTCCTGCCAGCCCACATGCCCCCAAGGCGCACACACACACACACACACACACACACACAGTCTTTAAGCAGATTGAGCAAGCAAATGGTTTTGATTTTTAAAGAAAGAGTTGAGAAAAATAAAGTTGACTGATTGCTTAGGTTTACCTTAACCCAGGGTGTAACCAATTTTTCCAATTGGCACCTGGGTCTGTTGGCTGTAAATTAAACTACTTCATTGGTAGCTGTTATTTCCTTTGACTCTTTTGTACCTCTCTAACGATTTAGGATTTGATGTACAATAGGTGTTTTGTACTGATGTACTGTTATGTGTTTTGGATATATATCACCTGACACTGAGTTCCCTAATCCCGAAGCCCCAGCTAGTCCTTTCCAGTGAAGGCATTATGGATGTGTATCATCAGATAGGGCACTTTAAGGGCATTTTTGTTTACGTATGTGTGTGTGTGTAAGAGAAAATGTATGCCATGTGTATTCAAGTCCGTAAGAAGACCTTCGGAAGCCGGAGTTACAGGTGAGTACGAACCACTCACAAGAGGCTGGGAACCAGACTCAGGTACTCTGGGAGAGAAGCATGAACTCTTCCAGTCTATGGAACCTGACTCTGAGTAAGCTACATCAAGAAAGGAATGCATGCCAGGGGCAGTGCGTGGCATCTGCCTTGAGACCCTGCCAAAGAAGGAAGGAAGAGAAGGGAAGGAAACACAGGAGGGATGTCTGGCTAGATCACATTTATTTGCACGTCCATCATTCACAGGCACTGGGTGGTGTGTGCCTGTGACTACGCTGAGTAGCTACATCACTGCTGTAAGTATTTGTGTACAAGCTTCTGTTTGAAGGCCTCCTTTCAGTTCTTTAAGGTCTGTACCTAGAAATGCAATTGCTGCTTACCTGAGAACCAAACTGTTTCCCATAACAGCTACACCATTTTCTATTGCCACCAGCAACATTCAAGGGTTTCACTGAGTCTGTCTCCTCACCAGCACTTGTCACATTCTATTATCTTGTAGGGCTGGAGAGACAGCTCACTGGTTAAGAGCATGCACCATTCTTTCAGAGAACCTGAGTTTGATTCCTAGATGGCCAGGGGGATGTGACAGCTCTGGTCTATGCAGGCACCTGCACTCATGTACTCACACGTACACACACATGTATACACACAACACACACACACACACAGAGAGAGAGAGAGAGAGAGAGAGAGAGAGAGAGAGAGAGAGAGAGAGAGAGAATAAAATCCAAGTTCAAGGACAGCTTGGGCAGTTTGGTGGGATAAAAGGGCTGGGGGCATATAACGGTGTGGTGAAGCCCTGGCCTAGCTGTGTGAGGTCTTGCTTGGGCTCAATCTCCAATACTGAAAGAAACAAGGCTGTGTCATCTTAGCCGGTGCAAAGTGACATCTCATTCCGGTCTTGATGTACTTTCCTTTGTGGCTAATGATGTCAAATGCCCTACCATTCTGACTCTAGGCTATTTCCTATCCTCAATCTCTGTTTGTCTCTATCTTTAGCCATAATTACATTTAAAAAACAAATAGTGGATAAATATCAGTCCCTTATTCATCTCATAGAGGCTATTATTGGAAAAAAGAGAACCACCTCGGCAGAATCAATTAGACTGCATGTGGCATAATTTAGTGTTGTCTAAAAATTTTGGCACAAGAATCTAGTGTTCATATGAACATTCTGACTTCCACAATCTAACATAGGACTTAGATGTGGGGGACTAACAGCCACAGGAGAATAAACTACACTGGGAGTTATGGTCTCAGTATGTGCGATGGACAAAAAGAAAAAAAAAAAATCGCTGAGCAGGACATGTGGTGCACATATGTAATCCCAGCACTGGAAGGCTGGGGCAGGAGGATTGCTGTGAGTTTGAGGACAGTCTGAAATATAGAGAAGAAAATACTAACCATGCTCTAGTCACCTGCAAGAATAAGACTCACTCCAAGAAAAAGCCACCAGAATTTTATAACAGCGAAGAAATGATGTCACCAGACCAAAACCTGAGGCCTCTCCCTTAGTGACTTAAGACACATTAAGGATTTTCCTCAACAAAGAGAGCCCCATAACAAAGGAAGCCAGAGATGTTTGCGATGCTATTTATGGCTCTGCAATCCTGAGTTTATTTACCGTTCTCTTTGAACAGAGAACATGTTAAGTAAAACTGTTTTTCTACAGTCCCTTGAAGGTTTTCAAAGTCCTTTTTGAGCATGATCTCATTTGGCTTTGATGTCAGTTTTGTGAAATGGACTGCCTGCTTTTCCATGGGGACCCTGAGGCCAGTGAGTTAAAAGCCTGTCTGGCCAGACTGCACGGCAATGGTAGAACTCATGAGTTCAACGGAGGCCCTGGCACTGTGCAGTGCTTATGTGGATGGTGACTTGGTATGGGATGGGGGTGGTGGTGGTGATACTTTCTCTCCAGAGAGTCCACTGATCGTCCTGTAACAACAGTAGCGGTAAACACCAGTGTAAATGAGGTTTGCCATAGCCTGCATGGTCAATAGCCTCTAGTTTAAAACCTCAAAGTGATGAGTGAGACTGGGCTATAATTCAGAGGCCTTCCCCGTCATACACAAGGCTCTGGCTATACTCCCCAGCAGTGCAGCAGCAGCAACAGCAGCACCCCACAAAAACAACCATCAACAAAAACACAAACAATCTAGCGTGTGCATTTTCTACTGTTGTCTTTAAAGCTATCTCCTTCTCAGTAAACAGACAATCGGAGCACTTACTCCCTCCCCACAGACATCAGCTGACTGAGGAAGGACCTGGTAAAAAGCGGGTATCTAAGCCAGAACTGGCAACATCATGGAGGAGAAAGGACATGTTCCGCTCAAGTGCTCAAGTTCTAGGTCTTCGGCAAGTACAAGGCAACAGCCACTGAACAGGAGACTCACTCCAGAGTAACTCCTTCCCTCTTTAACTCTGGTTCTCTTCTGCCTATGCTCGCTCTGCATTTGAGATGGGCTCACCACTCAACTGCAGCTGGGGGATCCAGTTAAAAGGGAGAATTATCAACCATAACCCAGCAACATCCTGAGCATCTCTTAGAAAAGACCACTGTCTTCTTTCTGACAGGGTCTTGATCCTCCTGTCTCAGCCTCCCTAGCGTTGCTGGGGTTATAAACATGTGCTACCATACCCAGACTCATGCTGTTTCTCCAAGCCCCAGACAGTTCCCCAGTGCCGGGCAGATGGTTGTATCTGTAGCTAAGCACAGATGGCTTTGTGGCTTCAGGTCGGGATCATGTTGTGCAACAAATGAAAACACAGAAAACAGTCTTTAAATTGGAGGGAGTGACAAGATGTTCTCCCTGTGGGGGAGACATGGGCCTGGCACTGGCAGAGGGGACTCGCATGCAATGTAGACTCTAGCACACAGCTATATCCCCAACCTTCTCTTAAGTTACATGCAGATGAAATGCACCCCCCACTGGGTACTAGAAAGCACATCGAGGAACAGCTAAATATTGTGATTTTCCTCAGAAGTAAGAAATTCATCCTTAATTTACCCCCTTCTGAGGACGCCCAGCATTGAGTGTCTGCAGGACTCTGTCAGGCACCCACAGCTGCCTCTGGAATTCATCAGGAATTCAGCCTTGAGGTTGATTTGAAAGGTCAGCATGCAAAACATTCATCTTCTTTAGAAAACCGTCAGCACCAATGCCAGCATCCCGCCGCACCGTGGCTCTCCTGGCAGGTCCTGAGAGGAAGTGTTTGTAACCACAGCACCTCCCAGGAAGTGTCCAGAGACCACAGGCCCCGACTTTGTTCATTCCACAAACACATCCCTGTTACTCTGTACTCTGGCCCGCAGGCTTCCCTCTCCTACAGAGCTCAAGTTCAAGAGACATTTCAGTGACGCACAAAGCAGGGGAAATCATGAAAGAGGCTCACTCAGTTGCATCTATTGCTTTGTTGTTGTTTATTTGTTTAAGATGTATTTATTTTATGTGTGTGTGGCCTACATGTATGTCTGGTTACCATGTACACCTACTTTCCTCAGAGGGTGTTGGATCCAGCTGGAGTTATGGACGGCTGTGAACCAACACGTAGATGATGGGATCCTAAGCAGATCTTCTGCGAGCAGCAAACACTCGTAAGCACAGAGCCATCTCTTCAGCCCCCACATGGATTTTTCATTCCTCTCTGACAACCTCATTCTCTAGGGATGTTGGTTGATATCTCTCCCTGGCTAGGAGCAGGGACACCAGACAGGAGTTCCAGTCAGGGGGATTGGTTGGGACTGTCAGGGTATACAAGCTCTAATGTCCACTTGGTTTCCCAAGAGAATGTCACCTCAGCAGGTTCCACTCAGCTCTGTGTACACACTCAGGAAAAGAAAACCAAATTTTCCACCTCTGGAAAAAAAGACGTGACCCCAGAGAAGGTAAATATTCTGACCAAAGGTCAGTGACACGTGGAATCCTTACCTAGGAATGCACTGTCAGCAGCTGGGACCAAGTCAAAGACAGTACAGGATTATCAGCTGTATCCATTATCAGGATTATTAGCTGTATTAGCCCAATGAAGCTTAACAAAGTGGGTCCACAAAGCACATGGAGAAAAGGAGGTACAGTGCCTATCCTTTTGGGGCATGAGACAGAGTTCAGCACTTGAGGAGTGCCAGGAAGCTGTTGTCACAGAGAAAGAAGGGTGGGCAACAGGGTCCCAGAGGCAGAAGACAAGGCATGATGGCATGCCGTTTTGTAGGTAAGGAGTCACTGGTTCAAGATGGAATCTGGAGTTCTCAGGGAGCAGGCCCATCCTGAGCATCCTGTCAAGGGCCTGGGCAAATCATGCTTAGCATTTAAGCTTCCCAACAATTATGAACAATGATATCGCCCAGTTTTACAGATGGGGGAGGGAGTACAGGCACAGGACTTAAGCCATGGTTCTTCTTATTACTTTATACTTTTAAGACTCACTAGCTCCACCTCCACCCCTAAATGGAAGTTAAATTAGCAGCAAACCATTAATCAACTGTCAAAATGCATTTTGAGACCACGTGTCTCCAAAGTGCTAATTGAGTTTGCTGGGAGCGGTCTGTGGTGCTTTTCCCCATGCAGGCAACAGAAAGCCATTGCTTTAGTCTCGTGTTTTCTACAACTGAAATTGTCTTTTGAAAGGCAGTATAGTTAGCATGGTAATTATTTCAATATTCACATTTGGTGATTTCTAAAATGAGGGCAGAATGTTAGTAAAATCATACTGGGTCTTTTTCCAAAGATAATGAGAACCAGAAAGTAATGAAGACAGAGGCACTTCCAGAAAAGTGGCAGGTGTCTGCTTTGAGGAAGCATTTTTTTCTTGGTGCCTGGGGCAGGGCACAAAGTAACAATGCTTTATTGAGGTGGCAAAATCCAACTGTCTGTCTATCTGTCTGTGAGTACACACACTTAAGGTTTCTTATCAGATCAGAGCCTCCCCTTCTGTTGGGCCTTGGACGAGGTAACTCCATTTAACCTGTTACCTTCAGTCACGTAGGACACAGGTAGAGGGCGTGATTAACAAGTCTCTACCTCCAGAGATTTAAATATTAATGAATTATCAGAAGGCCAGGGGCGTAGCTAATTAAGTTACTCCCTCCCCCTTTTCCTTCCCTATAAAATGAGACTCCCCTGGCCTTTGGGGGGGGGGGAGAGTGCGTACCACCTGCATCCATTTACCATGTCATGAACAATAAAGCTTTGGAAAACTGGACACATGTCGCGTGTCGCATGGTCTCTCCGCCTGATTCCCAGCTTTTGGAATCCTGGAACCTTGTCAATGCAGCCGCCAGCCCGAGGCAGCTGTATGAATGTGGGATCCTCCACTGGCGATGTGGGAAGCCCGCCCGGGACCCTGATGCCGGACCGCCCTGGGACCCTGCCGCCAGACTCCCTCCCCCCGCCCGCGAGATTTTTTCCCCACACCCTTCCCAGTTGCCCAGGTCTGAAACACAGGACTCTAGCTGAACTCAAATTCCCTCTCTGGGTTCCTCTTCCCCAGCCTGACCAGGTTAATATTAAATATTAGGTCTTTAGAACCCTTTCTTTTCAGGAGGCCCTGGGGGGCACATCCCTCCAGTCTTCCATGGCAGCACCACTGATGTGAGGACTCCTCTGTCCTGCGTTTTGGAACAAATGCCTTGGTCCTCTAGCTCTGAGCAGCTTCCTAGACACTCATCCCCAGGACCTCGGCATATGCTCCTGGTGCAGCACGGCTCACATCAATCCCCAGGACCTTGGCGTGTGTTCTCCCTGCACATGGCTCCACTGGAGACAAGATAGATACTTCGCAGCTGCTGCTCATTATACCCTCCCATACTTTGCTAAATGTTCTATTCCAGATTTGCTGGATTCAGCACAGGAAAATTCCAACCCAGAAATGATTCTGATTCTGCTGGAAAAGAGGAGGAACTGGAGAGGGCAAGGTAGAAATCATCTTCTGTCCCTGCAACTGGCTTCTATGCCCAGCAAGGGGCCACTGGGCAGAGCTGGCACAACTGTGGATCCCTTGTGTGCCACGAGCAAGCTTTTAAACAGAAATGTTGGGGAGAACAGACCCACGAATGATAGTTAAAACGCTTAAAATGAAACCATCTGTATTTTCTGCACTAAGTTCAAAGAAAAAGCTTTCAAACCCTTGGGATTGTATTCACGTGTTAAATGTATCTGATCCCACAAGATGCATTTCCTGGCTAGTTATAGAGCTCCACAATCCTCTCTGTCTCTTGGATGTGTCTCTCTTCGGTGTTGACTCTTAAGGGTGGTGGTAGAGGGGGATGCTGCTATTAGGCTCCAGGGTTCAGCTGGACAAAAGGCATCCCCTAAGGAACTAGGCCTGTGAGCCATGCTTCACCAGGAGCATATTCAGTGTGCTCAGACTTCATATGGAAAACATTACCACCATGGCAAACCTTTTTACTGAAAACTTGTGGATTAAAAAAATAAAAAAATTTAAACTGCCTGTTCTGGCCAAACAGGGCACATATTGACACAGCACACCTCTGTTGTGTCCTTATGTCCTCCAATGACTTCCCTTCTGTCTGGAGGACACACACAAAGTGCCACAGCCCAATCTCTGTGCAATCCAGTACTACCTTTGGCTGCTTCCCAATCCAACACCACATCTGTGCCAGGCTTTGAAGGGAGGGAGATAGGAAGTGGAAAGTCCCATCCCCTCTGCCATTACTCCTAGTTGGGTCAACTGGGACACCTACATGTGAAACTGCTGGGTTATCTACAGACTGATCTTTTACCAACACTTCAATTAAAGGATGACTTTGAGATGGGGCTGGAGAGATGGCTCAGCAGCTAAGAGCACTGGCTGCTCTTCCAGATGAGCCAGGTTCAATTCCCAGCATGCACATGGTGGCTCACAATTGAATATAGCTCCAATTCCAAGAATCTGGCATCCCTTCTGGCATTTTTGGGTACTGCACACACATGGTGCATATACACATACAGACATACATGCAGGCAAAACATTTCTACTTTACACATAAGATAAAAATAAGGGAGAAAAGCTAAAAGATGACTATAAGGATTAAATTTCAACATTTCCCATCAGCACTTGGTGCTGCATGGTGCCTTCCTTTAGTGTACAGAAAAATAAAACCTCAAAGAATGACATGTTGCGTTAGACAAAAAACATGTTCTTACAATATTTAATTTAAAATTATGCTTTTGTCAGCAATTATATAGATCATTATTAAGAAGCCATGCAGAACCTGCCTCTTCGTGTTCCTAGGGAGTTCATATCATGAGATAGAGATTAGGAAGGCAGACTCCAAATACTCTCTAAGGCTCAGGGTCTTGGGCAGATGAGTCTGTACTGGAAACATCTGCACCACAAGCATGTTGTTTCTGCCCAAATTATCTGTAAACTTAACAGATGCATAAAGAAAACAATGGGATTTTTAAAAATTTGGGACAAAGCATTTAAATGCTCATCTGGGGAAAGGCCCCATTAAGGAGCCAGTGAAATTAAGAAAAAGAAGTGTAACAGAGAGGCCATTCTGGCACTGCCCCCATTCCCACAGGAAAGCACACTGTTAAACTATAGCCTTTAGACAGTGTGGGCTCAGGATCACCGGATGTTCCTAAATACAAGAAATCTAGGTGAGAGAAAGACAATCCTGAATAGATGAGATAGAGACAGACTGTTTAGTAAGCGTCGCTGGGCCAGCGAAGGAGGACAGCCATCTAGAACAACTGGAGTTGTAAGCTGGAGTTGCACCTCACAGTACGAGGAAATCAGAAGAATCAAGCATTTTAAAATAACAATAAAGCCATGCATGTGCTAAAAGGAATTCAGATTAAAAAAAAAATAATCTGCAGCAAAGAAAGATTTCTTTCTTAGAAAGGATTACCTTTCTATGAAAAACAAAAACTCCACAAGGCACAAAGAAGCTATTGAAAAATTTGACTATGCACACATTACAAAATTCTGCATGGCAAATGCCACATGGAAAGTCTAAAGGCAAAGGACACAAACCAGGAACAAATATTTGCAATTCTCATCACACAGGCCTAATTTCCCTGGTCTATCTGGAGCTCTTGCAAATGATCAAAACTGGCTAGTGACCATTAGGGCATTGGCCGGAGGCTACCAGCAGGAAAGGACACAAAAAGAAGCTCTTAAATGCATTATTAAAATGTCCTTTTCAAAAAAGTACAAATGAAAACCACAGAGAGAGAATATGTCTCACCCGCCCCCTTGGCCAATATCCACACGATCCAGAGTCCTGATGGCTGTGAGTTTGGGCACAACCAGCCCCCTCACATGGTGCTGATAGGAGAGGCGGGAAGGCAGCCACTGGCAAATTTTTCGACAGAAGTCCCTTTTGACCCCACAATTCCATTTCTAGTTATCTGACACGAGCATGTGTAAATGCAACGTGATTCACTGCAGCACTGGCAACACTTGCAAGAAGAAGATGGTTGAACTGTTTGAGAACAGCTTAGCAGCTAACATGCTGCTTGAGAGAACTAAAACTAGGAAGACAGAATGGAAAGAACTGGGGGTGGGGAGCAGATCTGTGTGATCACAGTGCTTGGGAGGCTGAGGCAGGAGGACTGCAGATTCCAGGCCAGTGTGGGCTGCACACTGGGACCCTGTTTTGTTTTGTCTTGTTTTTAAAGGCGAAAGGATGAACGCAAAAGCCCATGGAAGCGAGAGACACACAGAGGAGACTGTGGGAGAACAGTTCCTGCTCCCTGAGCGGGGTGAGTCGCAAGCAGAGACGGAAAAGATGCAGCTGGGGCTTTCAGTGCAGCTGAAAGAGGCCACTGTGGAGGATGGCTACTGGTCAGCCCCAGGGAAACACAGCCCTCTTCTAAAGCACAGGAAAACACTGCCTCCAATGGCCAACAACTGTGCCCTTCTTTCTCAACTGTTCTATGGTCTTGACACTCTGGCTTTTCCCTCCAGAGCCCAGGTTATTCCAGTGTCCACAGATACAGTCCCTTCTAGCTTGAAGGCCCATGCTTCCCTTTCTCACCACCATGAGGAATGAGTCCAATGTCGTTTCTGGGAAATCAAGAGTCCATGTGATCTGACCTCCTTTTCTTCCCTACAGACATGGGACTCATGGGTATAATCAGACAGCTGTTGTCACCAGACCATGCACATGACCTTGCTAGAAGCTGGCCAGGAAGCAATGATGGAGCTCAGAGCACTGGGATTAGAGGCTCATTAACAAACAAACCCAAAGGGCACAATGGACAAGGGGCAGACTATGGGGCAGGTGCAAATGCTAAATAAACAGTGTGAAGTTCATCTTTGGGAATTACAGGAATGGTCAAAGCCGAGCAGGGACATGAGGGCGCCTGTGAGGTCGCAGCATAGCCTAGATGCTGGTTGGAGGCACAGGACAAATCTGGACAGGTAAAATGCACTGCTGGAAGACAAAGCCGTTAGTGCAAGAGTGCTGTTTACACTGGCTCCTGTCTTGCTCGAATACCTTCCTGTCTATCTGAAGCCGAGCCATCCTGCAGATCACTCAAAGGCCTTCATCCAAAGTGCCATGGTACCAAGGTCCTCTTCCCCTGGAATCCTTTATGGCTGTCCTGAAATTACTCATTCTGATAGTTTGTGTTCCTTCCAAAATCTATGAACATCAGCATGAATTGATTCTGTGAAAGGGAACAGCTGTGTGGAACACAGACTTTTAAGATGGTCTTTGTTCTCAAGTCTCTGAAAAAAAAACAAAAAAACAAAAACAAAAAAAAAACTCTGGCTCAATCCCAGCTGCTCAGGAGGCTGGGGCAGGAGGACTGCAACAAGTTCAAGGCCAGTTTGTGCCACATAGTGAGTCCTATGGGCTCCACAGTGAAACCTTGTTTCAAAAGAAAAAAAATAATACAGTTGGAGATTAAAAAGACACATGCAGAGAGTTACTGTTACACCCTGCCCTTAGGGAAGAGCCAGAGATACGACCAGTAAAAGGGAGCGGAGGAAAATAGGAGTCTGATACAGAGAAAGAAGGGGGTGTCCATAGGGGGTGCAGGAGCCTCTGATGAGAGGAGGAAAGAGAAGTTGGCTATAGGGAAGGTCCCAGTGAATGCAGGAGATGTAGGGGATGCAGGAGATGCAGGAGACGCAGGGGCCTCTGATGGACTGTGAAGGTACAACTAAGGAGCAGCCTGAGTGAACTCTGCACGCAGAGGTGTGTAGGTGGACTGAACAGACCATAAGAGTAGATTACCGGATACTACGATTATTACTACACATGTTTATTTATTCATAGAGAAAAAATTTTCCTTTATTCAAAACTGAGGAAGGAAAAGCACACACTGTTATAGCCCAATCATTTCAAATTAAAAAAAGATTTGGGGCTGGCAAAATGGCTTGGGAGGTAAATGTGCTTGCTGCCAAGTCTGACAACCTGAGTTCAATCCCTGGAACCCACATGATGAAATAAGAGCCCTGACTCCTGCAAGTTGTCTTCTGACCTTTACAAGAGTGCTATGGCATGTGTGCACTTGCATGTGTGCATACATGTATACATACATACATATACGCACACACAAACACAATGAACATATAAATAAAAGACTTAATAAAAGTCAGTTCATATAGTGTGAAATCACTAAGCAAGTCTGTGTGATTCAACTAAGCAAGTGGTTCAGGGGCCTGCTGGAAGGACATTTTAGGGTTGCTTGTCACAGGAAGTCAAGGTGGCTATGGAGCCTCTTCCTTCCTGGGAGGCCATAGATGGTTCCCCATCAGCCACTGACCTTGGGAAAGGTTCCCCAAATGTTTCAGATCACAAACTTTCAGAATGGGTATCCCCAGGAGTTTACATAGCCTAGCCTGATGTCATGTGTACAGTAAGCCAGAGCCCTTCACCTGGGTGGAGACTGAGGGTGTTTCACAAGCCTGACTCTCCCATTCCCATGACTTAATTGTGACATGGCAGGTTGCCACCGTAGGGAGCTGAAGAGCTCCAAGGAGGCTCAGTGGCCAAAACAACAACAACGATAACAAAAACAATAACAAAAACAACAACAAACATCAACAACAAGAACAAACACTTCTTAATTCCACAGGAACTGGTCACTAAGAATACCTCATCCAAACCTGGACAGTATACTTTCTGCGTGAGTAGAAACTTGCCAGAGTTAGTGGAGGGACAGATTTCCCTGCAAACTATGGAGAACAGATCCCCTGAGTGGTACTACACCACCCTTAGAGTCTGATCCCAAAGCCATCCCCTCCCCAAGGCTCTGTGTACAGGAAAGCCATTTTCACCGCTGAAGACACAGGGCTCCAAAGTACAAACGCCCATCAGAGCATGCTCAGTCCACCATCACCGATGACATGCTGGCAGGAAATTGGGAAAGCATACCCTCTAGAACACATTATCAGAGTTGACTTCTGCCTTATTTATACTCACTGTTTGTGGTAGGAAGTAGAGTACCTACACTGTAGCGAGGAGAGAGATGCTGAGAAGAACAGATTGAGGTAAAAATTGGTAACTACTAAATTCATGGCATCAATTGAACATGAGTCGCTGGTGAAAACAGTCTATGTTTAGCAATTGAGGGCTTCCTAGAAAGCGGGTCTATGTCTGCTTCTGAATACCAGAGCAATTTTCAGGCAAATACATATTGAAAAGGACCAGGAAAGTGGATGTGGTCCCAGGCAAGGCTTAAGGAATGTACTGTAAATAAAGGAAAGATAAGGATGACCAGGAATCCAAGATGGAGGCGGAGGCTAGCGCTCTGTCTGGGGAAGACTGGAAGGGAAGGGTAACTGAGTAATGGAACCTACAGGAGGAGCAGGATCCTCTTGTCCATCCTTGCATTGGGTTGAGTAAAGGCATCCACTGTAGCAGATGCTTCTTTTGAGTCAGGGCCTCATGTAGCCGTGGCTGATCCTGAGCTCCTGACCCTCTTGCCTCTGCCTCCCAAGTGTACATACAGGTCTGAGGCACAGCAGAGTCCTGATAGACACAGTCAGGCTTGATGAGCATGTTATCAGGAGGCGGGATTAAGCTGGAGGGGATGAGTTTGGGAAGCTGGAATTGGTTGCTTTGGTGTGAATGACATGGCCTCTATTTAAATTAAATGGAGGGATCATGAAAATTCTGAGTTCTGAACCTTTTTTAGGTATTTTGGGCGTCAGCAGTTCCTGAAAGAAGGAATATAATCTTTACAAGAAGCTATGATCTGGATCTCAGGCAAAGAACACAGGTGAATTCTGCAGCATGCTCCTGGTGGTGATCTCGAACGACTCAGGGTAAGATGCTTCAAGGACAGTGGTACTCTCCTTCCTGTCATGGTCTACCTGTTCCTAGGGTAAATATCTACATTAAGGTACACACAGAGAAGGAGGATGTGTATCCAAGAGTAAAATCTGAGCTAGTTACTGGCAAAGTAATGTATCAACTTCAAATTATCAACTTCAAATACTCACTCACTCAGAAAACAAACAAGCAAACAAACAGCCTCAGTATATGACAGACGAAGATGGTGAGAAATGGTGTGTGTGGTCGGCACATCCTGCTTGTCTGAGATTCCTTCAGTATCAGCACAGAAAGTCCCACGTCACTGGGCATACTGGTGCACACCTTTAATCCCAGCACTAGGAATCAGAGGCAGATATATCTCTGTGAGTTCAAGACCAGCCTGGTCTACATAGTAAGTTCTAGGCCAGACAAAGCTACACAGTGTGACCCTGTCTCAAAAAAAAAAAAAAAAAAAAAAAAAAAAAGTCCCATGTCTACTGTACACCTGCCAACCCTGGGCAAGCTAGGACATCTGGTTGACCTTGTATCAAAGGATTACATCCCAGGGTTAGTTTTTTGTTTTGTTTTTGTTTGCCTTGACAATACGGATGTGATAACAGTTCTTTGAACTATAAGTATAAGCAGTTTTCAGGTAGTACAACCTCAGCTAAGGCTGCCCGTCAGCACTCGGTCCCGAGAAAGACAGCCTGAGTGTCTCATCTTCAAGCTTTCCAGGTAATTATGCTCTGAAGGTCTAAGGGCTAAGTAATAAGTGCACCGAAGAGCCTCTGAGAGCATCTATGGAAATATTTGTACAGCATTCAGAGTGGATAAAATCAGGTCAATGAAATAAAGACGCTTGGCAATTAGTTTATCCTCTGAAAAGGACAAAGCTTTAGTGTTCAGTAGAGGATGGAAGGATTTAAATCTGATCTGGAATGTGGGTGAACAAGAGGGAACTAAGTGGAATTTAAGCTCAAGATAATGAAATTCTTTTCAGCTTTAACTCTCTATAAATGAGTTGTGCTGGTTGCAGAACTTTACCTAGGAGTGGGTAGCCCAAGATTTGCAGGCTGGCATAGAGGTGGCAGGCTAGCCTAGGGTTTGCTGGCTGGCATAGGTTTGGCAGGCTGGCCCAGGGTTTGCAGGCTGGCATAGGGGTGGCAGGCTAGCCCTGGCTTTGGCACTGGTACTGCAAAGCAAGGGTCTTATAAAACAGAGGCAGGAGGAAAACTGCAAGGGAGTGGAGGTTTCTATATGAAGTCCTCCGTTCTTTCGATTGAGAAAAGAACTTCATGTGTTCTACCAGAGACATCAGAATGGGTGTAGGGGGTTCTGGTAAGGTTCTTCTAATTATTTAAAAGTTTCTTGGCACACTAGGGCAAAAGTGCCTTTACCTTGCATATTTCTAGCAAACACAGTAAATAGATAACGCAGAGCCAGGGTTTTATTTGTGTGGGTAAAAAGAGGAGATTGTAAATGACAGTATAGAAAGGGACACAATACTGAGGGCCTGAGGGCCGGAGGGATGCAGAGTGCTGAAGAACACCTGCTGTGCTTCCAGAGGACCTGAGTCCAGTTCCTGGCACCCTCCCTGGGGCTTTCAAATGCCTGTAACTTCAGCTCTAAGGGCTCTGATGGCCTCTTCTGGCCTCTGTTGGGTACCTGTACACAACTAGACACAGACACACACACACACACAAATAATAAAATCTCCAATAAGAATCAATATTGTTTGAGAGAAAATGAAAGGCAGTTTTTCTCTGCCTTATCAGGGATACTTAGGAAGAGGGTGAGCCAGGTGTGTGGGAGGAGGGGAGGAGCCACAGTTCAAACCACAATGAAATCAATGTTCAAAAAACACCTCTAGAAAATTTCTACAGCGTAAACATCTTCAATGACTTACGAGGCCCCCACCCAACAGCTAAGTTCAAAGAAGGAGAGCCAGCAACCAGATGACCACAGCAAGGAACTAAAACCACAGGTTAACTAGGGTTGAGAATGATTCAGTGGGAGCCTGGCTGCTCAGGGACTGAGCTCTGGTGAGGGAGAACAAGGGGGAAAATGAACGGTGACCCAAGGTGATCTCCTGAAGGGCCACCTGGCTTCAGCTGTTCGCTTGTGACTGTACAGAACAGCTTCCCCAAAGCAGTGTTCCGAGAAGAGGGCACAGGGTGGCCAACTGTTGTTTTTGGCATGGTGTTGGGGATGAGTGTGAACCTCACGTCAAGTTTCAGGCATTTCTCAAACCCACTGTGATCAATAACACTCAGTTCTAGGTAACACAGGTGACAGCTGGTGGCAAGAGAAAGCTATTCTATTTTTGTCTCTGAGGAAGCCACGCACATGGCTAGGGCTCGGTCACATTGCCTTCCTTCACTGGAGAACCTAGATCTTACATCCAGTGAAGATAGCAGCTCTGCTGCAGGCTTGTCTGTCAGTCTGGCATGCTTTCCCTAAATCCCTTCATCTTCAGCTAGAACATGGCTCGCACAGACATGCCTGCTAGTAAGTGAAAAGGCACAGCCCAGCTTCCCACGGGGAAATGTACACACTGTAACAATAAGTGCCACCTGCTGCCTGTGTTCACTTTCCAACCTGCACCTGCCAGCAGAGACCAGCCAGGGCCCCAGGGGGAGGCTGGGAACAATTATGCATCTGGGGCTGCCCTGACTAATTTAAGATCAGAAAAATCATTTAACAAAACACATCCTCTTTCAGAGACAGGTCAGGGCCTTCTTGACAAATAGCTCTGTCAGCGCTAAAGGGACAACTGACCCCCTCCCCCAACCCCCTGGGTGCCGCTGAACCAACTGGAGCTAGTGCAGTTTCTTGGTTTCTCTTGGCTAACACAGTTAACATTTGCCAAAATCTGAACATCTCTCAACTACACTTGCTTATGGAAAAAATAAGAGACAGAATGAACCAGACTTAAGGCTGAGAAACCCCACGAGTCCTACTCTGTCTTGTCAGGCATGTGACACTTTATCTGGGGGTATGGTACATGTCCTCCAGCAGAGACATGGAGGCAACACAAACTCTCACAAAAGCAGATGAGAGGCACCCAACGGAAACAGAAGTGTCTGTTGGAGACGGGAGAAGGACGCATTCTGGGTAAAGGGAGTGGGTACAATAAGAAAGGGTTTTTTTTCTTTTTTGAAATCTGATACAGCTTATGATTTTGTAAGAGTTATTTTGGTTTATTTAGTTACTTAGTTATATAAGGGAGGTGGCTCAGTGGGTAAACGGCCTGCCATGGAAGCCTAAGGACTTGAGTTTGGATCCGCTATATCCACATAAAAGCCAAGCCATGGAGGCGGCCATAACTCATGGTGAGGGACAAGGGCGAGTGGATTCTATTGCTCACTGGCCAAGCAGCCTCGCTGAACTGAGAAGACTCCAGATTCAGCAAGACACTCTGTATCAAAAAATAAAGATGGAGGGTAACCAAGGAAGATGCTGGATCAGGCAGGTGAAGCCTCCCCTTCCCCCTCCCCCTGTTTAGCGTCTTTCCTTGTACTATATTCTCCCCAGCCCACTAAAATAACTTTTATAACAAAATCTTAAACTGCAAGTCTAAGAAACCTTCCCTAGTTTACTAGTTAGACACAAAGCCCTCCTCCCATCTCCAGCATGTAAATTCTATTTCTATTCCCCTGGGGACTGTGAGCAGGGATGCCAGGGCTACAGGAGGCTCATGCTAAAATGTGAGAAAGGAGGTCTGCTTGCTGCACTGGAATAGATGGAAGTGCACTCGCCCAGAGTGGGAAACACTGCCCAGGTTCCCTGGACCTAGGCTTGAACACTAGTTTACTTTTCTCTACATCCTTGTAATCTGAGCACTTGGAAAAATGATGAAAGACAGTGAACAAGAGGACAACTTGGGGTGCACATCAGGTTCAAGGCTAGCGTGAGCTGCTGTATCAGACCCAGGCTCATAAACCGAAGATTTAGCTCAACGATACACAAGAAAAACCCACAAGCCAGGAGATAGGTAACAGTGTGGCAGAGCCAGGATTAAAACAAGTTATTGGGGCCAGGATGTATTCAACTTAGTGGTAGAAGACTTGCCTAGCACATAAAAGGCCTTTGGGTCAATTCACTGCAACACACACACACACACACGCACACGCACGCGCACGCGCACGCGCACGCGCACGCGCGGTGGGAGGTGGGGGTGGAGATGGGGATGGAGAGAGATGGCTCAGTGGTTAAGAGCACCGACTGCTCTTTCAGAGGTTCTGAGTTCAATTCCCAGCAACCACATGGTGGCTCACAACCATCTGTAATGGGAGGGATCTGATGCCCTCTTCTGGTACTTTGTACTCATATACATAAAATAAATCTTAGAAGGGGGGAAAGAGACAGAGAGATAGAGAAAGAGATAGAGAGAGGGAGAGAGAGAGAGAGAGAGAGACAGACAGACAGAGACAGACAGACAGAGAGACCATCCTGATTTAGTGAGGGCAAATATATACAGAAGACTCCAGAGATGCTCACTCAAACAGCAATTAGATTAGAAGAATTATGATGGTTTCTGTGTGCTTTGTTTTCTGAATTTTTTATTCTGAAGAAAATGGAGATGCATATCACCCTCCAGAGTCTTCTCACTGCTCCTCACTGAGCTTTGCTCTGCTTGTTTCACTAAAAGCAAACACTTCTTGAATTGCTGGGTAAATATTGACACGTCGCTGAGTGAATAGGAGGTGCATCATCGAGGCAGCCCTCCTCCAAACATCACAGGATTGTCTGTGATGTACCTTTGGGTCAATTATTTAAATCAGACTTAAAAGCTGGCTCTAATGCTAAGAGTAGAGAAACCCTCTCAACTCTACTTTGAATGTTCACCTTTCATCTGCTTCTCTCCTATCTGGGCAAGAGGCTCGGTCTGGATTTGCATAATAGTCATAAGTAGTCATAAGCGATGCTGGAACTCACTGTGAACCAGCTACCTGAACCTTCCAGCAGAGGCGACTGTTTGTGGAGCCTGGAGGCAGCTTCCTCCTGGGAAAAATACTTCAAAGTCCCAGGAGAAGTTTTTTTATCCACAATAGCCATTTCCTACCCTCCCTCAGCTTCAAACACAAGTGAAGCCATTCCGGAAATGTGGCTCAGAGAAACATCATCAGAGGATGGTGGCTGCCACCAGACAGATTAGAAATAGACACGTAGGAACTGAAGGCCACCTGGTAGGGGAAACCCTGCTAACAAGCCTCCCGTGGGCTAGCCTACTAACAAGCCTCCCGTGGGCTAGCCTCTTGCTGTTCTGCACTCTTCCCTGTATCCTGAGAACACTCCTTGTCCATTTCTCTCCAGGGACAAGAAGGGTACCCACTCTCGATCTGTTAGTCTGGCTTAGTGCCATGAACAGTTTCCCAATCCTTTAAAATGAGTTTGGCCTCCAAGTTATTGAGAGGATCTGATGGCAGGGCATATCTGACAGGTGCTGAGTGTCTCACATGGACAAAACTGTGTAAGAACAGTTTGCTAAAATGTCATGGACACAGACCAGAATCTAATAAGGAAGAGAATGAGTAAACAACAACAACAACCCCCCCCAAAACAACAACAAAAACAAACAACCTAATCCCTTGGTCCCAAATCATTTGTCACATTCAAGTTAGAGGGAGCTTGTGTGTTCAGAATTCCTGTAACCAAAGAAAAAGGTCTTGGAAATAGATGCTTCCTAGAGAACTTGTCTTTCACACCTGCCTTTTCAAGCCAAGGCTAACTCCTAAACAAGCATCAGCCCTGTCTTTAACCTAGGCATCCTGCACCCTCCTAAAGCAGGCTGTGCTGGAAGAAAGCCTGGGTATTGGTCAGTGAATAAGGAACTCTACTGATGCCCCAGGCTCAGGCTGATGCCCCGCAAGAATGGACTCGAGGTCAACACCACAGACTCATGCAGGAATATGAGCCAGGAAATGAAGAAAGCCAAAGGAGACTGAAGGACTACAAGTGTTTGGGTTAATTTTAAAAGGAAAATAAGATAAGGAGATAAGACCTACCCGAAGCAGCTTTGTTTACGCCTTGCGCAAACAGGACTGAATCAATCCTTGATAGTATCTTTCAGGAGCCCCGAGCAAGGGCAAAGCTCCCATGACTCCTCCTTCTAATCCAGCTGTTCCCCACCTGTAGTCACCCCTTTGGTAAACCTCAATCTTTAAAAATATTTACACTACAATTTTTAACAGTAGCAAAATCACAGTTATAAGGTACAAATGAAATAATTTTATGGTTGGGGTCACCACGACATGAGGAACTGTATCAAAGGGTCACAGCACGGGGAAGGCTGAGAACCACAGGTTTAACTCCTTAGGAATCAATGCTGAGTACAAACTCATGTTTGTACACATATAAATTTACAGGGTGTTAAACACTTTGGTGTTCCGGTTTTGAAAAGGAAGAGACTCCCCCTGCCCAGACTCATTTATTTGAATAGGTCTGTGCTGTTCTGACTGGGTGTGGAGCCTTTTGGACATAAGGTCTGGATGGCAGATACAGGGCTGCCTAGGTGGTTTGAACACAGGTTCTGGCTCCCTGACTGCAGACATGAGGCTCCTCACACTACTGCTCCAGCCTCAACCTGTTCCCACTCGAAAGACCTTCCTCACCAGGATGGACTGCACCCTCTCCATGGTGGGGCCAAGTAAAACTTCCCTCCCTAAGTTCCTTCCAGTCAGGTATTGGTAACAAGAAAATGAATTAATAAATTTGACCTTCCGGCCTACCGGCCGGCCTTCCTTCCTTCCTTCCTTCCTTCCTTCCTTCCTTCCTTCCTTCCTTCCTTCCTTCCTTCCCCACTTAGCCTTCAAGACAGAGTTTCTCTGTGTAGCCCTGACTGTCCTGGAACTTGCTCTGGAGACCAGGCTGGCATCAGGGATCAAAGGTGTGACCCAGTACCTCCCAGCATAAATTTGGTTTCCAAAAGCTCTCTACAAATGAGGTGACTGAGGAACTGTGTCTGGAAGTAAGCGTGTCACCAGCTAGTCTAAATTAGTGAGTTATTCAAATAAAACATGGAAGAAAGCTTCAAGGTACAAAGTGAAATGCTGGACAATTTTCCAAACATAGTTACTGTGCATTCCTTTACAGAGTAGACTTTAACTGCAAATATCATATAATAAGAACACCATATCCTTAGTGATGGTACCTTGTATGTGAAGCCTACTGTGATGGACAGGGTAGTTTTAAACACAAATATGATGACAGTTATATTGTACACACCTTTCCATGAGGATTAAGCAGCATCCCTCTAGATCTAAAGTCACAGCATCATAGCCATGGCTATAAGACACCGTACTGGACCACCCCAAACACCCAAGGGCCATATGGAAGGTCCCTCTGCCTTGGCTATTGGCCTCTGAAAATCAACCAAATGACCAGAGTGCATAAAGCAAACACTGGACTCTCAGACCCCTCTGTTGCCCTGTCTGCTCCAGGAGACGATCATGTGCTCAAAGTCACCTGCTCCCCAAACGAGAGTGGACCGGGAGGCTTCTGCTCTTCCCACCAAGTGTTAGAGACTTGCTAGACACATACTAAGGAGACACAGTTTAAGGACAACACCTCTCTGTACAGCCATGACCCTTGAGGCTCAATGGGGTGAATGGAGCAAGCTATGAGAAACACAGGGATACAGGGAGTTGACCAACTAAAAAGAGGGCATGGAATGCTTCTGCCTGTGGCTTGGTTGAGCCCCAAAGGAGGACCCAGTTAACCTGAGTCAGTGGGAAATTTAACAATGCCTCTCTTGGCGATAGGCTGTGAGTCCTGATAGATGACAGCTTCCCTACATCTCATGCATTCTCCCTCAGAGGCATGCCACCCACCTCCAAAATGCAGGTGTAGCCCACAGGAACCAGAGGGGGCAAAAGAAACCTTAAAGTTTCTTTTGCTTAGTGCTCTAGACACGTTTTAGGGTCCAGGGGATAAAGAGGACCCCATGACAAGGCCTCTGTGATTCTCAGTGATAACCATATCTCTGGATGAGGATGGCTTCTCTGTCCTCAAAGTGGCAAGAGTAAAAATATCCCAATTGGAGCCAATCAATTAAACCAACCTTTTTTCTTCCTTCCAGGAGGTACCTGAGTGCAGCTACTGGGCAAACATCGGGCCAAGAACAGACCAAATTCAACCACTAGGCCAAAATTTAAAAATTACAATACAAAAATATATATATATACATATCTAATTTCTTGTAAACTGTCTTAGGTTTTATATCTACATAAAAATACTGTTTTTTTGCAAAGTCCTTGTCATGGATGATGATGATGTCACCATGCTGTGAAGGACAGAATGTTTCCAAGCAACAAAGATATAATTCTACCATTCATTATTTAAACACTAGCCGCTACCAAGACTCTTTTTAACACCAAAGAGCCATTTCTTATCTATGCCTTACAGATAAAATATGAGATCCATTTTGTTTGTTTGCTTGCTTGCTTTGCAGTGCTGAGCCTAGAACCATGGATGCCAAGCGAGTCCTCTCCGGCTCAGCTTAGGCTGAGAGGGTTCTTTGAACATCACACAAAAGCCATGTCAAATAGCAGGTGGGGTCAGGCAGGGCAGTGAACTCACTCTTTGGTCAGAAGAGGACAGGATTTGAGCAGGAAACGTGAGAGCCCGGAGTCCTGGAAGTAGAGGTCAGGAGGGGCAGTAGGGCTCTTCAGGTTCAAACACCGCACGATGACGTAGAGAACTGCAGCTACGGCAGCCAGCTTCACCCCATCAAATACGGCGGGGAGCTCAGGGGTCTCCAGCATGGCATTCATCTTGATCTAGAAAGCAAAGGCACAGGTCTGGGTTCACAAACAAAGCCAGGGCATGGAGGGTGTAACCCATCTCACTGCAGGCATGACCCACTCTGGATATGCTTTACACCCACCCACAGGGTGCTCGCTCCACAGACCCCCATCATCCCGGAGCACCAACACCCAGCCAGTACCCGTCACCAGAAAAACAGTGCTAAAGTGCTGACTAAGGAGAGTACTGTGTTCTTCCTGTAATCTCACGAGCAGTTCAGAACAAACTGGAAAATGTACAGTTATAAAGTCTTTTTTGAGAATGGGGAAAAGCAAAGCAAGTTAGGAAGGCTGGGGGTAGTGATCTGATGTTTCTGAACAAGCCACTTAAATCCCTGTAGACTTTAACGGCACCTGGAGCACCAGGTGTGTTAAGTGTTGTTTTCAGCCTTGAACAGCACCGTGGGACCGTGGGGGCTTCCAGGGAAAGCCGTATTGCATGCTGGGCCCATGTCTCTACTTTCAGAGCAGGCCGAGAGAAAGCTGCCTTGGCCACACTCATGGAGTCCAAGCTCTGGAGTTCTATTCAGCCTTGGCATGGGTCATGGTGGTCCTGGCTCCTGAGGTTTTCAGGCAATGTGAAGTGGAGCCAATCAATTAAAACCATCTTTTTTATTCCTTCTAGGAGGTACCTAAATGCACCTATCAGTCAACCATCAGGCCAAGGACAGACCAAATTCAACCACTAGACCAAGATTTTAAAATTACAATACAGAAAATACATACATATATCTAATTTCCCATAAACTGTCTTAATATTTCACATTTTAAGGTAAGCATTCTCTTGTATACAAAGCAGACACACACCTCTTCAGACGCATAAAACCAAACATCAACAACATCACCTAGTATTTTCCTTGCTGCTCAACAGAATAACAGAACATCAGCTGTGGCCTAAGAATTAGGCTAACTAGCCAGGTGTGGTGATACACCTGGATCAGGAGTTCAAGGCCAGACTAAGTCATATGACACCCCGTTTCACAATGACATGGGGGGGGGGAAGGTTAGCACAAAACTAACAAAAAAAGAAAATGCAATTCTCATAGCTCTGGTAACTATGGAAACTGCTTTCCCTGGAATGATTTCAAGTAGCCGCTGCTAAAAACAGTTACGAGAACCCTGGTAGCCAACGATGGAGACGAACTGGGTAGGGTGAAAAAAAAAAATCTCCAAAATGTGCATAATAGACTGAAGTCTCCTGAGACCTAAAGAGAGTCTAGAGGGGGTCTTGGAGACTCCTCTAAGGTGACATAGACACAGGACCAAAAATATTTTGGGAAGTCTCTGGCAAGGTCTCCAGTCTTGTGAGAAACAGATCAAAGGTCACAGCCTCTTACAAGACCTTCTGTAAACTTCCCAGAGGGCTGGCAAGATGGTTCAGCCAGTAAAGGCGCTTGCTGCCAAGTCTGATGGCCTGAGTTTGATCCCCAGAACCGCCATGGTGGAAGGAGAAAAATAACCAACACCAGCAAGTTGGCATCCAACTTCCACACATGTGCTGTGCCATGAGCACAGACACACATAAAAGAAATGCTTTAAAAAGTTTAAAAGTTAAGGTTGTCCTCCAATACAGAGCCACATTCAAGGCCAGCTTGGAACACAGGAATCCCTGTAATGATTATAATAATAATAATAGATTTAAAAGACAACATTGCTGATCTAATTTTGGGTTTCTTTTGGTTTTGCAGTTGCTGTTTTTGAGGCATGGTCTCTCTGTACAGCCCTGCTGTCCCGCAACTCACTTTGTAGAGCAGGATGACTCAGATCCACCTGCCTCTGCCTTCCAAGTGTCTTAAAAGGAAAGCAGAAGTGAACAGTCTACTAGAGGTCCCACAGTGTCCATGATTCCGTGCTGATGAAACGGAAGTAGCCTTTAAACTTTTCTCTGTCCTTGCGGGAGGAGCAGAGAGGCTGGCCACGCTGGTCTTCCTGGTCTCCTTGCTGCTCGAGTCTAACAACCCATCGAAAGCTTCTTCCCTCCTAGGCACTGTTCGCTATAATACAAGGGAGGTGAAGCAAAGGCAAGATGAGGCTTGGCGGTACATACCTATGTCGCTTACTCCTCTCACGGAGAATATGGGCTTTGCTTGAAGAGGTGTACAGGTGGGCCAATCAGATCTGATCTTGCATTCAAATTAACCTAAAAGCTGAAAAGAATTGGATTTAGGTGAAGCTTTAAAGGAAGAGAAAGAACCCTTTCTTTTGTTGTTTGGTGACAGGGTCTCTGCAGCAGCCCTGAGGGGTGTTGAACTCATGACACTCCTCTTGTCCGCACCCTCCCAAGCCCTGGCATTAGGGTATGTGCCACCATGCCAGCCAAGTACCTATTTTAATGGAAACATAAACAATCCACCTTTTCTTCCCTACACTTAATGTCTTTAGGGGAAAGGGCAATTTCTTTAATTAATGTGTCTGCTGTGGTCTTGGATGTTCTTACAGACTGGCTGGGGGGGGGGGGGGGGCTGGGCTGAGTGGGCCCATCAGACCCAGAGCTCTCACTGACGCCGGAGACAGGTTTCTTCTGATTACAGCAAACTCAAGCTGCTTTTACCCTTTATCCCACAACATGATCTTCAGCAGTGCTGACAGGATAGGTGTCATCACTGTGACCCATGACCTAACTGAGAAGGCTTTAGAGCGAGACAGCACAGCAAATGAGTCATGACCTTTCTTCCAGACATAGAGCCATGGCCGGGAACACAGGAACCAAGGAAAGTAGGAGGCACAAAACAAGGCTCAAAAATTACAAAACTACAAGCAACTACGCACAAAGCGCTGCTCTGCACAAATACCAATTGGTTTACTCCTTCCTGTACCCTAGGAGACAGATGCCAGGATGGCCCCTTTTTATAGGTGGGGAAACTGGTACCTACAAAGATTAAGTAATCCCAAGGTCACAAGGCTGGAGGGAGAAAAGGCTGATGCTCATGTCTGACTCCAGGGACCTTCCTAGCCACAATACAGTGCAACTTGAAAGCTAGAAAGACACAGAGAAAAGCAAACAGAGACATGAGAGGTATGGAGGATAAACAGAAGACCTCAGGGGCTGGCCCCGAGAGGCAGATGTACCGGCAGATCTAGATTCAAGCTCTATGTGTTTCCAATTCATCACACTTCAGTGACTCAAGATGATGAAAGGCTGGTGAAGGAGAGGCTCAACTAACCTTCACGGAGCTCCTGCTCTACTTCAAAGCTGTGAGCTCTCCACAGTCCAGATGAGCCCCAGGGCCCAGGGTGCAGAGAGGTAGGAACTGTAGAGCAGTGTCCCCAGCCAGATCACTGGCCACCTGAGCCCACCGGCCCCAGAGGCTCAGCTGCACGATGAAAACAAGGCCCAGCCCAGACTCAGGATCTAAGCTGCCGGCCCACGGCCTGGTGTTAGCTTTGCCTGGCTTTGGCAGTGGCGGTGAGACCTACGTGTCTGTCTCAGGATTCCTTTTATGTAAAAGAATAGTTTACACCATCGTTATTTATAGATGCTTTTACTATACGATTTCCAATGACACATACGGGAATACCATATACCTCCATCTCTGTGATGCTAGAAGCGCCAACTCTAGGTGCAGGATACTTCGATTGCTACTTATCAGAGAGCCTTAGTGTATTTTCAGAGTTCACAATGACTTTTAACTATTTTTGTTGCTAGAGAGAAAGCTTTAAGAGCTGGGGGTAGAACCCAACAGCAGAACACTTCTAAAAGGTTCAAGGTATTGGGTTCAATGCTGGGTACCACAAGGGAGGGAGGGAGGGAAGGAGGGAGGGAGGGAGGGAGAGCTGAAGGGAGGGAGGGAGGAAGAAGAGAGGGAGGAAAGGAGGGAAGGAGTGAGAAGAGAGGGAGGGAGGGAGGGAGGGAGAGAGGGAGGGAGGAAGGAGAGAGGGAGGAAGGAGAGAGGGAAGGAGGACGGAAAGAGGGAAGGAAGGCAAGCAGGCTAGTTGGCTAGGCTTTAAGATAGCAACTAACAAAACATATGAAAAAAGCTAAAATCCAGCACAAGGAAAATAAACACACCAACAAACAAAGCAGCCATGTGTGAAAATAAACACACCAACAAACACAACAACTATGTGTGTTGCTCAGTAGATTGACTCTAAAGAGTTCTCTGCCCACCAGAGGAGGAGGAGAAACCCAGTCAAATCAGAGGTTCACGGAGTGGAAAGAGTTAATAAACGAACAGTCTTACCCCTTGGATGCTTGGCACACACCACTCAGTGGAAGGAGGGCTTTCCTGGCACAGCTATTTTACAGACGTGCAGGACTTTGCAGAGGGGATGTAGATTGACAGACTGTCCTCCTACAACTTTTTTTTTTTTTTTTAATAGTAAATGCAGCGAAGAATTAATTTCATCAACCCTTGAAAAATGCCAGGACTTTAAAACTCAATTCAGGGTAGGCAATTCCATGGATGGTTTATGACTGTGGTCTAAATTTACAGACTTGGCCCAAGGCTTGAGTCTGAGGGTCTTGGGCATCAAGCCAGTTTTGCATGCTCCTGGGCAGTGCATCCTTAAATCCTAGCAGGCTTAAGTAGCTGACCACTTACTGGGTGCCTAGCATGACATAGAACCACATTAAGTACCATTTGCAAAGAACCAGGTGGAAAAAGAAGCTAAAGTTCTATGTACCTTAGGGTCTTGGAGATGAGAACCATTAAGCAAGGAACCTGGAACCGCTCTATCCAGAACTGGGCCAGAGTACCAAGTCCAGGGTTTTAGAAGTGTGTGTATGTATGTACAGTAAGTATCTACCGACCGACCGACCTACCTATCAATCTATTTAGGTATTAAACTAGGAATTATCAGACAATCCCAAAACAAAACTCTTCACATCCATTTTAACTCATCTTACATATTATTTATGGTGATTACTCTCTCCGTTTTTCTTTTCTTTTTTACAAATCTGACCTGCCACTTAATAAATATTCTAAACTTTGTCTAGAGATATCGAGCTTAGAATCTACCATACCACCTTGAATGTGCCTGATTCCATCTGATCAGGTCTGGTCATTACTCAGTGCCTTGAACTATTTGGAATGCTGCCTGCCTCTGTTTTCTAGGCAGATGAAATCCAGTTGAAATAGGCCCTAAGCAGTCTTACATGGGGGGATTCCCAGAAGGGTTGGTGGGCTGGCTTTGTGAAGCAAGCAAGCCAGCCTTCCCCCACCTCCACCTGTCTCCGTCTCCTGCTTCCGAGGAGCTGGGTTTCCCATGTACCTGTGTCAATCTTTCCTCCATGGGTTACCACGGTCCGGTTCTGCTATTTTATGAGTAAATTTAGGTCCTGTAACTGATAATTAGTATTCTATTTGTCATCTACATATCACAGAAGAAAAAGAAGTGCAGGGAGCTGTTAAATGTGCAGCATCTGGTCATTAAGGGAGCTCACAGCACTGCCGCTGGACTCTAAGACGAGCTCAGCTGGTCTTTCCTCCCACGCTTCACACTGCTCACCCGTGGCCAAGAGTATCACTTGGCCAAGGGTGGAGGCCCCGGCATTGGCAGAGGTCCTGAGACCTGGGAACTAGAACCTGTTCTGCCTGGTCACCTTGGAAAAGTCACTTAGCTTTTCCTTGTCCTAAGGGTCTCAGTTGTAAAACGAGAGGCTTGGATTAGAAATAGAAAACACTAAGGTCTCTTGCAATTTGCAATGTCTGAGATTCAAGGGACACGACTGTGGCACAGGGAAAAATGCACAGGGAAGGGGGGGATCTCTCTGTGCTTTGTACAGAAAGCAGCCCCTGCCTTCCTGCCTCAGCCCACATAATAAAATCCACAGACCTTGAGGCCTTTGCTCATTCTTCAGATCAATTATATACTCTCAGCTGTGTCATTTATAGCAATAGCGCCATTATTTTACTCCAGTGTCTCAAAATGTCAACTATTAGCATCATCACTACTAAATTCTCTCCCCTTTCATCTCTGTAAACGTAATCTGACACACAGAAATCATACAAAGCACACCCGGCCAAGGAGCACAAGGGCCCCATCTGATTACCTGTGTGGACTTCCTCCAACAAGATTAAAACAATCCCAGGGCATTCTCTTCCTGAGTCCTCTGCAGAGGACCCTATTAGATTTAATACACCACTTGATAATAGACCGTTGATCATAAAGTTCCCCAAAGGATTCCAAGAAGCAGGACATGCTGATACATACCCAGAGTCCCATGACTCAGGATACGGAAGCAGGACAAGGGGAATGCACCAGGCCAGCTTGGTTTGGAACACAGTGAGATGCTTCAAGCTGTGTGCTCCTTGTTTTATAGTAACCTTCTTCCAATATCCCCACCATGTCCTGCAAAGAGTCCCCTTCTGCTGAAGCTAAGACCTCCCTCTATACTTACCTCCCCTTGCAGGTAAGTCCATGCCAAACAGACCCATAACTCTAGGCTAGCACACAGAAGGCCTCTGGCAACTGAAGGTATAAGGGTGTCATCGAGCAACACTGTCACAACAATAGGGTCTATATCTACTCCATTCCATCCTGATGTGGCAAAAAAACCAAACCAAACCAAACCAAACCACAGCAAACCAATCAACCCCAGTGTGGGCAGCACAACTCCTCTGAAGAGAATATAAGCAGGAGAAGAGCCAGTTTCTGCCATTTCACTGAGAAGTCAGGGATGTCATTTGCCACAGGAAGTGCTAAGTCCAGAAGAAGATGGCCAGGAGAAAGCCCAGTGTCCACCTCTGAGACATGTCTTTGCACCTGGAGGGATTCACTATGTGTATGTGTTACTTCTCTATTACTGTGATAAAGCACCATGAGCAAGGGTTTTGGGTTCATTGTTCTAGAAGGCTAGTGTCCATGATGGTAGAGCAAAGGTGTGGAAGGGGGGGAGCCAGGAACAGGAAGCTGAGGACTCACATCTTGAACAGCAACCCTGACGCAGAGACAGAATGAGATTGGTTCCAGGCTTTAAAACCTCAGAGCCCACCCCTAATGACACTTCTCTTCCAGCAATGCCACACCTCCTAAACTTTCCCAAATGGTGCCATTAACAGGACCAAATATTCAAATATCTGAGCCTCCTGTGTGTGTATGGGGGCACACTTCTATTTCTATTCAAACCATCACACCCCTGCAGACGGGAGATGTTCAGAGGAACATCCCCTAAAAACCTGGGTTCCATGCCTGGAAGCTCTAACACCCCTGGTGGTTGCGGATGTGAGCCAGCAGCTCACAGAAGAGGTCCACATGATCTACATCGTCTCCCTCAGAGTTTAGCAAGGATAGAGTGATCACTTGTGTGCTCAGGGCTGAGAAAGATCCGCCTTCTGGACCACCACTACTACAAATTCCCACGTGAGAAGCCCTGGCAACTGTATCAATTCTCATTTCAAAAGATGCCAAGAGGCATTTATTTTTCTGCTTCAGCACTGAGTAACTAACTAGCTGTTTTTTAACTGCTGCTGCTGCTGCTGCTGCTGCTGCTGCTGCCTCTTGGGGCCACCCATGCAGATTACAGCAGATTTCCCATGCTGACATTGCTGGAGCAGAGGCTGAAAGCTTCAACTAAGAAGACACCTCACTAGCCAGCCACAGTGATGCACATGCGATTCCAGAACACACACACACACACACACACACACACACACACACACACACTCTGACTTAGACGGACATCTCTTACAAATCTGATCCTGCAAGATGAAGGACTGTACAAGGTCATATGTAATTTGATTAAGTAAAAGCCATGGTAGATAATTAAATATTTACGTTAATGTTGCTTCAATTTTATTAAAAATTCAGATCTTGAAATTCCTTTGTGTATGTGTGTGTGTGCAAGCTCACACATGTGATAACAGTTTTATTTAACTGTATTCTTCTACAAAGTCATAAGGTTATAAACTGCTGAAGTTTTTAAGGATAGTTTCTGAGCTCCCAGTCAAAAACAAGAACCAGGGGCTGGGGAGATGCTCAGTGTTCGTGACAGCCAGAAGCCTGACATAGTTGTCTCCTGAGAGGCTCTGCCAGAACCTGACAAATGCAGAGGCGGATGCTCACAGGCAACCACTGGACTAAGCACTGGGTCCCCAATGGAGGAGTTAGAGAAAGGACTGAAGGAGCTGAAGGGGTTTGCAACCCCATAGGAAGAACAACAATATCAACCAACCAGATGCACCCCCCCCCAGAGTTCCCAGGGACTAAACCACCAACCAAAGAGTACACATGGAGCGACCCATGGCTCCAGCCACATATGTAGCAGAGGATGGCCTTGTTGGGCATCAATGGGAGGAGAGGTTCTTGGTCCTGAGAAGGCTCGATGCCCCAGCGTAGGGGAATGCCAGGGCGGTAAGGTGGGTGGCGGAGCACCTTCATAGAAGCAGGGGGAGGAGGATTAGGAGGAGGATGGGATAGGGGCTTTCCAGAGGGGAAACCAGGAAAGAGGATAACATTTAAAATGTAAATAAAGAAAATATCCAATAATAATTTAAAAAAAGAACTGAAAAAAAGAACTCGAGTTCAGTTCCTAGAACCCACACGGAGGCTCACAAATATCCATAACTCCAGTTCCAAGGCCTGATGCCCTTCTGACTTCTGTGAGTACTGGGAATAGGTGAAGTACACATGCATACATGCAGGACACTCATACACAGAAAATAAAACAAACCTCAAATTTCTGGGATTTTTCTCCTAGAGATAGTTTTTCTGTGTAGCCTTGGCTGTCCTAGAACTCATTCTGTAGACCAGACTGGCTTCGAACTCAGAGATCCGCCTGCCTCTGCCTCCCAAGTGCTGGGATCAAAGGCGAGTGCCACCACTGCATGGCTCAAAGGGAATTTTTTAAGAAACACAAGAACATGCTGCCTTCACTTCGAAATGTCAGGATTGGCTAGTAACCCACCAGCTTTCACAAAAAAGGCTCACAGAACTAAAAATACCTGACGACTGAGTCACCCTGAGCTTTTAATCGGGCACCGTGTGTTTAGTGAACTGCTAAAGAGAGGCTGGTCTCCCCGCCAGCAAAGGAGCTCGGGAGGAGAACCTGCCTCTGCCTCCTAGAGGAGGGTGGAGAAGCACTGAGAACCTGCTTCTCCCAGAGCAAACTGTTCTCTACCATAAAGAAACCAACCCATGCTGAGAAGGAACCAACAAACAAAACAAAAGCTGGCAGTTTCCACTAGAGAGATCCCAGAATCTTCAAAGAGGACGTTTCTAAGAAAATATTTTAATAGGCGATTCAATAGCTTCAAAGAGTGTACTTTAAAAAACCTGTACTAAATTAAACTCCAATATCAAAGCAAATTCTCAGTTTACCAGAACCAGACAAACTCCACTTTCTCATTTGCTTCATTGTCAGACCACCCCCACCTCCCTTCTTTTCTTCCTTTTTTCTTGACAAAGTCTTAAGCATTCCAGGCTGACCCAGAACTTACAGAGCAGCCAGGGTGACCTTGAATCCCCCAATCCTCTCTCTGGTCCCCACCTCTTGAGTGTTGCATGAGTCACCCTGCCCAGTTTTACATTGTAGGACCAAACTCAAAGCTCCACTTGAGTTAGGCAAGCATTCCACCAACTCGGCGGCTCCATCTCCAGACCCATCTGCTAGATTTTTTTCATAGAAGGGCATAAGTGAAGAGAACAGCTCTGGATCTACAGGAAAAAGACACCCAGGGCATGTTTCACACAAATCTGCAGAGAAGCTTTTAGGAAGGAGGGAACAGGGTGGGGGTTGAGGGGAGGGAGGGGTGTAGGTGGGAGTCAGTATGGTTATGAAGCTGACAACCTTGCATCTCACCATGGTAAGCATCAAACAGCAGATTTGCAGGGAGATCTGACCAGTCTGCCAAGCCCTTCACCTCCCCACAGGGAAAACCAACTCTTCCCATTTCCCCAGGCCTGCTGGAGCTGAGCTAACTCTCTCCTGCCCCTTTCAGCTCTGTGACTCTTATGAATTCTACCAGCAGTGAGGGCAACAGCTCTTCTCAAGGCTGTACCACTGGGCCCTTTAATACAAAGATAGACAGAAATGACAGCTTCTGTACCTTCATTTTCCCTGATACTGACAGAAGCTTCTGGGGCACGAGAATGCAGTATGCACATCGGAAGGCACGCCTTTCTTCAAGTTGTTACAGTAACTTGGAAGCTATGGTTAGAAACAAGAGCCTCTGCCAGGCCATAGCAGCAGGCCTGGAGGTCACGTGGCTCCATTGAGCCTCAGACAACAGGTGTGAGCAGCCAACACAGAGAAGTACAAACCACTGACTGCCACTGAGGTCCCTGGGCTAAAAAGAAGAAGAGGTAGTGTGGGATAGACACACTTAGTCTCTGCTACCAGTACCATGGATTCAGAGAACTAAAACCTGGAGGGTACAACCCAGGTGGTAAGACCCAGAAGGTCTGCAGTCTGGATGTCAGAGGAGAACGAATCTCATTTGTATCCTCTATATTTCTACCAACGGCGTCTAGAGTTGTTCTCCCTTCAGCATGCTGTGCTATGCAGCTTTGCATAGTAGGTCTCTTGCTCGAGAGCCCACATGATCTATCCAAACACAGGTTTTGGAATCAGAGGCCCTGAGTTGGAGTTCCAATTCTGCCAACTAACCTTAGGTAAATCATATAAACTTCATGTTAATTTGTACTTTCTTCTAAAAATGAGCGAGCATAAGTTCCTTTACACGCTAAAGAGGGAAAGAAGCTGGTGGGTTAAACTATGTGGTTAAAGACGTTTTAAAATTACAAAGCATCTGTAGACATATGAAAGGCTCACAAAACATTTTGAACTCCTTATAGGAAACCTGAATATTTCAGGGTTAGAGAACTGTTAGTTTGAAAGCGACCAGAAGGGACTTTTAACACACGTGGCCAGGCGTCTGGTCTGTCTCCAGGCAGCCCTGCCTGAGCTTGTCTTTATCAGATCTTTGCATGGGGGATACCGAACAATCTAGAAAAATAAAAATTCAAAAGGAAGCACACTGGGTTGGTATATTTTGGGGTTTGAGCTAAATGGATTGCTTTGCCAAATAAAGAAATAGAAGTAAGCTCACACCCTCAAATGTTCCCATCTCCCCAGCCACCCAATACAAACACCCTACTGTTGTTCTAAGCCCCCCCCCTCTCTCCCTCTCCTATTCTAGAAGCAAAATTTCTCAGCCTTTTTGAAGCCTGAGGGAGAGTCCCAACTGCCACCCTTAGTCTGCCAGCGACTTTCCTTTTTTGACTTTTGTCCAAATCCAGGTTTGTTCGTAACCAGCAGCACCTGTCCCAGGTTCCTCCCGGCCTTCCTTGGTGATACACTGTACTGGACAACAGGTAGGCAGGCCCCTGCAGCACGGCTCTGGAGCTTACTCTGCAGGGCCTTCCCCAAACATAAATGTCACCACTTGTCAGGGTCCTGGGAGGTGAGAAGCTGCCAGCAAGGGAGGGGATTTCATCAGAAGCAGGGCAAATCCTTCTCCTCAACTGGGAAGAGGACATAAGCATTTATGGAAAATGAATCCACCTGCCTGAAGTGGCCAAGGCAGTGCTTAGCAAATGAAAAGGACAGAGCCTCCCGGAGAGGCATTCAAATCAACCCTGAGAAGAGTTCATGCCAACCGTGAGGGAGGGGGTGTTTTACAGACAACACCCTGTTCTGTCATTCCACTCAAATCCTGCTCTATCCAAGGCCTCAGCTTCAGCCTGTTTTCTGTGGCATTATGCAAGAAGTCTAATACATAATATCTGTAAAATGCTGGACAGTGCAACCTACAGGAGTAGAAACTGAATCCTCCAGGGCCAACAACAAACCCAAGAGGAATTCAGAGGAAGCAGAGGGAAGAGGGAGATGGCGTGGCAGTTGGAGATCCTTGAGGAGAGACAGAACAGAAGAGAGAAATGGGGTGTGCACAGACACCAAGGTCACAGCTGAGCAGTGTGAGGCAGACAGAACCGGAGGGGTAGGTTTGGAGCGGGGACCATGAGTCACTGTGGAATGATGCTTCCACACTTTTTTTTACAAGGGGAATTCTAGGAGTCAGCCTGGAAGCCAGTGCCACACGGATGGTGTCATGGCTGTGTATAGCCTACTGATCGTGTGAGGCGCTGACGCAAGGCTAGAGGTGTGGGGAACATTTACTTGGCCACTGGAACCAGACTCTTGGCTCTGTTGGGACATGTATTGTCACTCACCACTGGAGCCACAGTGACAGTCCTCGATGGCATCTAACTCATCTTGTAGGAACTTCTGTATCAGAGGCCTAGCTCCTCTAGGTTCTAAGACCCCAGTGGCCTACCTTCACACGTAAACTCCAATCATGACTAGGAAATCTGCTAGGGCCATCTCATCATAAGAATGATGACAAGTCAGGGGCTGGAGAGATGGCTCAGTGGTTAAGAGCACTGACTGCTTTTCCAAAGGTCCTGAGTTCAATTCCCAGCAACCACATGGTGGCTCACAACCATCTATAATAGAATCCGATACCCTCTTCTGAAGGCATCTTCTGAATCTGTCTGAAGACAGCTACAATGTACTCATATAAATAAAATAAATAAATCTTAAAAAAAAAAAAAAAAAAAAAGAACGACGAGTCACCTCTCGTTACTCTCCGCGCTGGGGATTCCAGGCAATGACTTTCCAATTAACTCTTCCCGTCTGACATTCTACACAGATGGAAACTCGTGCTTTTGAGCACATAGTGGGCATCTTGTAAGCAGATCTCGCCTGCTGGAAAAGACTCAATTAGGCTAGCGCACCACCACTGTGATTCCTTTAATCTATTTCCTTGCCAGATTATTCCATCAGGCTGAGAGGCAGGCAGCTGCCTTGTGGCTGTGCGCCAAGAAAGCTCAATGTGACCTGGGCTTGCGGCAGCTTTTAGGTATTTTAAAGACTCTCTTGAAGATCCGGCAAACCATTTGTCCATCCAAGATGAAGGTTTTCAATTTTCTGTCATTCTGAGAAGCTACTGTCCATGGCTCTATTTTTTTTTTTTTTTTATACTCTCTTGCCCTCATGACTAAAGAATATCTCAGTAGGCCGAAAAGTTACGAAATCTACTTCAGACATGGCTGCCTCGAAAATACAGATGAGCCACAGTGGGGACAAGTGGTTGCCTGGAAGGACCGGAGGAGCTGACACATGGCACAGACCTTTATAAGACACAGCCTTCTGCAGCTCTGCTGAGACAGTCAATGCCACAGCATTCTCTAGAGGTTTTCTAGTGAACATAAGCTCATTTGAATAGCACTAATCCTACGTTAATCTAGACCAAGAGGCCATTTGGATTATAAAACAAGCTTCCCTTTTAGCATCTGAGAGAAACAGGACTGAGTCCTTTAGAACAACTGATATCCACAAGATTTCCACTTACTGAGAGACTTCCTCTGATCTGTAGTGCTGGCTGGGGAGAGGGGCTCATAGGCTCTCGGAAAAGACGAACTTGGCCTGAATTGTAGCTGTGCTCCACGCTACTTGTGTGACTTTGGGCAGGTTTCTTAACCTCTTGGCACCTCATTAAACAAGAATAATAGAACCTTCCTTGAAGAGTCCCTGAGAGGCTTAAATGAGGCAGCCAGGGTCAAGCGCCTATGTCAGAGCATCCTGTTATTATGAGTTTAAAGATACAAACACTATGCTAACTTGACAATGGTGTGCTCACCAGAGAGGGCCAAAAAGGGACTTGCTATATCCACCAAGACCAGAGGGCCTCATTACAGAAACAAATGATAGCTCTTCCAGCTTGGCTAGACTGCTGTCTGATCTGCATGTGAGCCATCACCACTATCCCACACCCACACCATACATACACCTATACACACACCCACCCACCACCCATACACCCACACCCACCATACACAAATACATCCTCTCTCTCTCTCTCTCTCTCTCTCTCTCTCTCTCTCTCTCTCTTTCTCTCTCTGTAGTGCACAATGCACTGCCACTGCAGACAACTAGCTTCTCCATCACCCAACCCAGGCTTGTCCTGGGATCTAACACCGCCTTTGACTCTGACATCATTATCTTTAACGTGCTATGTATCTTAAACGAAGGAACAGACTGGACAATAGGAAGCACTCTGCCTGGGTAGCTCATCGTTCATCAAGTGTTTGCGATGTTCATACATGACCTTGATTACTCCTCAAACGAGGCACAAGACACATCTGTGTTGACAGTGGAGGCCAGCTTAATAATTTACTACTTACAAAGTGTACACTCAGACATTACCTCATCTGGTACTTGCAACAGCTTTGAGTGTTAGGAAATAGGCAAGGAAACTGAGGCCCAGGGACCCCTCCCTGTGCTGGGCCCTGGGAAAGGCTCTAGGAACATGGGAGCAGTCGCCATGTTGGAGCTGGATGGAGCCCACCTTCAGCCCTCTTGACAGGAGCCCCCTAAGGCCATTCAAAGATAGACATGGAGACATTGGCATTCCTCCTATGAACCCTACGGTGACAATGTCAGTGTCACACCCACCTTCCTCTGTTGGGCTGACCTGTAATGACAGACCAACAGAAATAGACAATTATCTAAACTGAAAAAAGTATCCCCGGCTGTCTTCTCCTTGGCATTTTCCGTCATCTTGCTGTGCAGGACACAGTTTGTTCACTGGCATTGACAAGAACGAGTGAGCACTTTACGGACATTTCAGACACAAGAAGGAACTGCAGCCAGAGCACTTGGAAGATGACAATTACAGCATGAATACAGTTCAGACCACCCAGGGAGTTGGAGGCAGGAACTCTGCGAGCCTCCTTCTGCTGGGCTATACCCGATGGAGAGGCAGGTGGTGCCCGAGTCCCCAGGAGAGGTGCTAGGGCCCCCAGCATCATCTTCAGCAGGGGAGAAGTTCCATAAGCATTTACTGAACCCACAAAATCAATGAACACCTCCCTTCATCAAAGATTCCAGTCACATCACAAAATCCTAGGAAGGTGGAGCTCCCCTCCTCTTCCAGGGACAAACAATCTCACAAATGGTTACAGGAGAAAAGCAGTAGCTTGCCAGACGATATGTGTGGCAATCTGCTGACAAGCATTATTCCATGTTACCTGAACATACTGACTATATCAAAGAGGAAGAAAAGGGATATTAATGTATCACATCTGCTGGGCAACACATAACTGAAGTATGCACGAGGCACTAGTAACGGTCATTACTTTTGGGAACATTGTTCAGTCTTTACTGCAATGTACTGGCCCAGGTCGCACTGTGTCGCTGCATTGCCTATTCAAAAGCAGAGAAAACTTTCTATACCACAAAGTGCCTGGTCTCTCCAACAGATCAGACTTGGAGGTGGAGTGGGGGCTGGGGGGAGGAGGAAGGAGAGTGGAGCCTGTGAAGCTTAGGAGTAGGGTGCTTGCATAGTATGTGGAAAGAAGCCAGGCATGGTGGTGTACATGTAATTCTGGCACTGGGGAGGCTGAGACACGAAAATGGTGTGCATTTCAGGCTAGCCTGGGCTATACAGTGAGACCCTGTCCCAAATAACCACCTCATAGAGCCAAGGACACAAAGAGACAGAGTCATAATTGGTAGAACAATGAACTAGACTGAAGAGAGTCAGGTTCTCAGCCAATCTTGGGCATGTTCAGGGTGGCATAGCTGTAGGCTGACTATATTCAGTGATTGACTACATACACTATGTTAAAAGTATTACTGTTAGTTTTTAAAAATGTTAACGGATGTGTAATAAGAGTGTTTTGAGGCGTTATCATGGAAATATTTACAGAGGAGACAATATGGTGTGTGGGGTCATCTTTAAGTTAAATGTGGCTTGGTAAAGTACTGGAAGAGTAAAGGAACTCCGTTACTCATGAGCTGGGGGGGACCCAAGGGCCATGGGGGCTCAATAACAATTCTCTCTATTGCATATCTTTAAAACAGCCACAAAAGGCTAACAAATGAATGAGTGGTTATTTAGGAACAGAACAAGAATCTTGGTAGTCAATGAGCTCCAAATTCACCCCCAGTTTTCAGCTCCAGTCAACTTCAGGGCAATGGCCCCAGAGTTCATGCGTGGCCGTGACACATGAGCCGGCTGCTGGCTGCTCATTATGGCTGTTATTTGGACCATGTGTTTAGGTCATGCAAATGATTTATTCTAACCGATTATTATTTATCACATTACTTCTTCATTTGAAAAGTTCCTGCCTCTTTTCTGTGCTAAGCCCATCTCTGTATTTCTCTATAATGGGGTTTCCTGGCTTCAACTGATCGGGATTTCTCACACACAAATGAGGGGTACCAAGGCTGTATGTGTGCTACCTAATATTATTAGTGATCCCAAAATTTCAGGGTAGGCATTCCAAGTATTTCCTATTATCATTCACATAAACAAAGAAGTCTGAGTGCTTCGGGTTTACCTAATGAGAACCAAGAAAACCTCACAAATAGAGCCTGGGCCTCGGACTGGGAAAGCTGAGCACAAGGTCAGAGAACTGGTGCACCGAAGTGAGCAAGCAGGACCTGACACTGGACGAGAACTCACCCCTTCACATACTACGTCAGGAATGTAATAGGCTCACACACACGCTTCAGAAAGACGCACATGTAAACATTGCCGAGATGCCTTCCCTAATCCTAACCCTTACCTTAAGGTTGCTGAGGTCAGCATGCCTCAGCCCCCTCCCATTTTTCATTGCTTAAGAAATCCAACATGGCGCTTCACACATGAATGAATCCAAGACCCCAAGGTAGAGGACAAGTTCCTCTATCAGTTTTATATTTCGGTCACATGCTAGAAACTCATGCTCTGTGCCACCAAAGACACTGGACCTATAAGCCCACCAAAAGGTACCACTTACAGGGAAAGCTGGACTGAATGGACACTCTGGTCTCCTGGTACTGCTTACGGAAACCGGAAAAAAAAAATGGTGAGAACACTTCATGAATAGAACCTTCTGCGGGAAATCTAGGCCCTTCCAAATGCCGTGATCCACTATCAGGGCAAGTTTTTGACCTGTGTAGAAGAGTCTCTGTATTCTTTTTTCGAGACAAGGTAGCCCTGGCTGTCCTGGAACTAGTTCTGTAAACCAGGTTGGCCTTGAACTCACAGAGATCCACCTGCCTCTGCTTCCAGAATGATGGGACTAAAAGCGTGCACCATCACTGCCTGGCTGGACTCTGTATTCTAAGACATTGACTTCCTCAGATGCTGACATATTTGTCGACATATTTATTCATAAATAAAATGAAGGTGATACGTGACGTTAGGTTTTGAGTTTGATTTTTTTTTAATTTGGGTGAGACTGTGCTGAATGGACTTCCTTCTTTTATTTTTTCCCCCACTGCCCTCACTGACATGACTAAGTAATAACTGTCCAGAGTGATGGTGAACACCTACTGGGGGACACTTGTTGGGAGTTTCTGTCTCTTTTATTGGAGAAAAGAATAACTCATAACCATATCCCCTCTCCTCGAACACACAAGGTACCCGTGGTACTAACCGAGGGACACAGTGCTGCCCAGCAGTGAGCAAAGACCAGGAAGTGATGACTCAAGACTGGCCTCACTGACTAACATCTTGGACATTCAATCACTTCCAAGGTGACTCTAAGGCAGACTCAGAGATAACCAGGGGCAAATAAAAGCAAGACAGAGGCCAAGGAACATTTAGAGAAAACCCAAAACCCACAGGCAAAATCCAGGAACCACAGAAGACCAGAAGACTGTTTAAATCATTGTGGTTATTTAAAACACAGGTGTAACCACTGAAACTCAAATGTTGAAGAACCAGGAAACCCTCTTTCCTGACCCAGCGAAAGCTTTAGCAAGCAAAGCTGGCTCAGTAGGAGTGGCAAAATGTATGGATGACCCGGGAAGCACTTCCAATCAGATCAACAAAAGTCATACATAGATTTGGAGGACAATGGAAGTGGGCGGAGCTAGGTCTTCTGAGGCAAGAGAAAAGGGGTGTGACCCTTGTTAAAGCTCCCCAAACAGGAAGTCCTGAGGGGAAGGGCAGGCAGCTGTTCAAAGGTTGAAAGCTGCTGTACAGACACAGGGCCAGACAACAGGACCTGGAGATGAAACACCGGACCCCAGAGAGCACAGGGAACCGCCTCTGGCATTGCCTGTATGTTCTGCCCAGTGGCACAGTTGGAGCCCAAGGGGCTCAGTGTTCCTTATTCTCCTTCACCGACTAACCAGGAGGAGGAGCCTTCTACCTCTCCAGGCATTTTCTCAGGCTCAGAGCCCTTACTAGTGAGGGACAAAGAACAGACAAATTCCTGATAGGTAGACAGACAGGGAAAGCAGTCACAGCTAAACAATAAAACCGCAAACTTCTGGCCTCTTCCTAACTCAAAAGCCTGGCAGGTTTTCTCTTCCACCGCAGCCACCCCTTCCGGCTGATCTGTCCAGGCTGTCAGGTATTCGAGGCTGGTCCTGAACATGTTTATCTGAAGCTGTGAACCTTATTAGCTCCCCTTTCTTTAAGTTGACCAATCCAAAATAAGGGGAAGGGAACCCATTTCAGGCCCAGAAACACAACTCCCTGCCCTGGTTGGGGTGTGTGTGGGTGTGTGTGTGTATTTTGGTTTCTGAATGTCCCCTCTCCACTTTGTGAGGAGTCTTCCTGTGCGCTTTGTGATGTATGCTAATTCACTTTTAATAAAGTTTGTTGCCTGTTACTACCTGCTGTGTCTAAAAAAAATTTTCCTGCCATTTAATGCTTTAATTTGTGGAGAAAATGAGCCAGCTCAAGACCCTTAGACAGTAGAATAGGACAAAGAAGAAAAACATTTGTCTCCAAACTGCCACAAAATGCTTTAAGATGCCCATGCAATGCTGCCGCCCTAAACAAGAGGGCCTCTTGGCATCCTCTAGGGCAGAAAGTGGCATCTAGAATGGACGGCCTTCACAAAGGGTGACCTGAAAGCTTGTTTCATCTTGCCAAGAAAAATAAAGTGAAGAAAACCAAGGTTTTGAACAGTTTGTGTAGCTTGCACTGCCACGTGTGTAGAAAGGGTGAGGTGTGCCATCTATAGCAGATGCTGGGTGCAGAGCTTACCTCTGGAGGGTGAATAAATTACTGACACTGGTTGGCTGTCTCTAAGGAGTAAAACTAGGTGGAGGGATCAGGACATTTACTTCCTAATCTTGGCACTTTTCAAATATCAAATAAAGTCATCAATAGATGTGTTCTCCCATACACCACCCCCACACCAAGATATAGTCTCACATTGTAAACCAGGCTGACCTGGAACTCACTGTGTAGCCCAGGCTGATATTGGACTCAATGGCAATCCTCCTACACCAACCTTCCATACACTGAGATAGTTAATGTGAACTATCACACTTGGCATTGTTATTACCCATTTAAAAACAAAAACAAACAAACAAAAAAAAAAAAACCAAAACAAAAACTAGGCAGAATTGCATTTTCCAAGAGTGATGTTTCTCATATAGATTCAGTATTTTGTACCTTTCGATGTATATATTTTTCTTCAAATAAGTTTTCAGTGTCCAGAAAAGTGGCTCAGCAGATAAAGGTGGCTGTCAATAAGTCTGACAGTCTAGGCTGGGTCCTAGGAACCCACAGGGTGGAAGAGAAAGAGAACAACACAGTGCCAAAGTTATCTAATTGTAAAGTAACATGCACACGATGGTATGAACACATGCACATACAGAAATACAAACACAGAAAATAAACAAGTGTGGGGAAAAAAAGAAGAACAACAATAGCAGCAAAAAGCAAAAAGCAAGCCAGGCGTGGTGGCTCACAGTTTTAATCCCAGCATTCTGGAGGCAGAAGCAGACAAGTCTGTATGTTTGAGGCCAGCCTGGGCTACCTATCAAGTTTTAGGCCAGCAAGAGCTATCAAGAGCGACTCTGTTTCAGGAAACAAAACAAAACACCAAAATTTGAATTAAGAGCATTAAGTTTTAAAAATTTAAATAGAACCCATTTTAAAAACAAAATAGCTTTAGGCAATAAAGCAGACACACTTGTTGGTCTGGTTAGCGGTGTTCCTTATATACAGCAGGTGGAGAATTTGTTGAACAAACAAACCTCCCCTTGGCTGGGGATGCGGCTCGGTTGACAGAATCTTGGCCCTGGGCTCCATGATGTTCCCCACAGAATGCACAGCATCCTAACGGATGAGCCCAGCACTCTCCAGGTGTGGAGGTGATGTGACGGGCACTCAAAGGCATCCCTCATCTCGGCCGGTGCCTGGCTAACCGGGGTTTTACTTGTACACAAGAGAAAAGTCAGAACCTGAGCAAACCTGTGCTACTGATGTTCAGACTCTGGCTATCACCTAACGACTATGAAAGATCAGAGAGCGGTTCTGTGAGTAACACGCTGGGTTTTGCCCAATTGGCCCAGAACACACAATTCTTGGTAATAATGAGGTTCTTCATCAGTCTCCTACAGCCATTTTATAAGTTGAAAATGTTTCATTCCCATACATGATGCCCTAAATCCAAGACAGTAAAAATTAATCTGTAGATACAAGCCCGATCCTCAAAAGAAGATGGGGTGGTGGCTGCCGAGGCCTACCATCCCAGCACTTGGGAGGTAGGGGGAGGAAGACTGAGAGATCAAGCTCACCCTTGGGTGTTCAGTGCGTTTGAGGCTGGTCTGGGATACAGGAGACTGAAAACAAAACCAGTCCTCATGGAAAATAAGTTTGTGTATATTATCAATGCTGAAAAGAAGCACAGGGGCTTAACATGGCTGTAATCACTAGGCATCAAGGCCAAAATCCCAGGACCTAGGAGGTTGAGACAGGAGGTCCATGGAGAAGTCAAGCCTGGACTACATACATAGACACTATCTCAAACAACACCACAGAAAAGTGGGTCAGAGAGGAGAGATATCTCAGTGATACACTGGCCAAAATACTGGACCGCAAAAGGCTGGGTATAATCCTAACACTTGACCACATTAAAAGGTTTCCCACTCCTTCCGGCGTCTGTTCCTGGGATAGACAAGATGAAACAGTAAGGCTTACAACACCTCAACCCCGGAGTCATTAACTCAACTGGTCAATGAAGGTTCAAATCCAACATCCAGTAAAAATCCAGATACTGTAGGGTATGGCCCTGACAGAAATTCTGCCAGATGGGATTCCATTATATTGGAAATGTCCATCTGCGGGGGTGGGGGTGGGGTGGGGGGTTCGGGGGATGGGTGGAGGGCTCACCTAACCAGATTCAGATTTTAAAGGAGGGAGGGAGGAGAGTTATTTTCCGTCTCCTATGGGGCCAGAGGTTGTGCTATGCTCTAGGGCAGGAGCTGTGGGCCAAGAGGACTGCATCCGGTCTATCAGAAATGACCAGGGGAAAGGTGTGAATTCAGGAAGGCGGGAATGATTGACTAGGACCCATACTTCTGTTAGAATTCAGGGGTTGGGAGACAAACACAGCAAAGAAGAGAAAAAAACATTCTATTAAAATGGCTGGGTGCAGAAGAGCCAAGGCAAGAGTCCCAGACGCAGGACCATATAGTCCTAGGTGCCCATCAATGACACCCACCAGAGAAGGGAAAACCACAGGGGACTGGGTTTCTGCTAAATTCAAAATACAGAAACAAAGGTGGCAGGCAGGCATCTTCTCATTTACAGAAAGCTGTCCCCATCCTCCCCCTCTCCCGCCCCCACCCCTGCACTCTGTGGGCACACTTCCTTACAGGTGAATTCAACATAGCCTTGGAACCTTCAAAGAGCATCAAAGAGGTAGTATAAATGAAAGTGAAAGTGAAAGGGCTGAATGGAACTGCTAGAGAGGGGAGAAAGGCCTCACATTGCATGGCCATCTGGTTTATTTCAAGCTCTGTAAAATGAGGGAGAAGGAGGGTGCAGACAGAAGATCCCACAAGTAGACCGCCAAGCAGGGATCTGTCCTGTGCTCTCATGTCTCCCGCCAGGCTGCTGCTGCCGCACCCCCTACTCAAATGACTAAGGAATTTGCTTTAAATGCACTCTGACACACGATCCCCGAACTTCCGAAAAGCACTTAATTCTGTGGCTCATGAAATCTTAATCTAAAAACGTTCATCCATTTGTAAGCTCGCTGAATCACACTGACAACTGGGGAGGGAGGCTGGGTGGAAAGACAGACACCAAGCAGATTGAGATTCTGGGGACTTCTGTCTGCCACTTTGAGAGATTCACTTTTAATCCCTTTAAAGATGATGGAAATACTGGTGTCTCAGGGGATGTGATATAAGGTGGGAACTAACAGAGAAACCACATTATCCACATTATCCGAGACAAGGAAAATGGGGGAAAAAATGAGATGTGACTTAAAAGTACATGTTAAAATCTAGAGGATGTTTAAGGGTGGAAAAATCCTGGGTCCTGGAGATGAAGGAAAGCTACATGGGAAGGAGACAACATGCTATTTAATAAATCTGTCAGGTTGACCAAGGGCCAGGCACTATTCTAATGGTCCCAGTAGCGCATATTTCTCCAATCTTTTAACCAAAGTACCAGCATCATTCCTTGCCTTACTAGCCAGGAAATTGATACAGAGAGGTTGGGTAACTTGCCCCAAGTTACGAAGCCAGGAAGAAGCAGGACTAAGATACAAACCCAGGTACTTAGATGCCAAATCTGTGCTTCTACCCTCCTCTAGAACTTAAAGAGTGAGAACTAGGCCAGAAGTAGAATTCAAGTCACGTGCCACCTAGACATAGGGCTCAAAGGATGGAACAACTCTTAATTGTGACCCTGTGACGACCAGCCCGCTTGTGACCATTCCAGGCCTTAAGTTTCTTCGTCCATACAGTAAGGGGAATGAATCAGATGCACTTCAGCATTGTGGCTTCAAAACAGCGTAAGTTCACACTGACCACTGGCAGCATGGACTGGTCTGCTCTCTGGCTGCCTACCTGAAGCTTCATTCATCTTCGCATGGGTAAGGCGGGCTACAATTATTTCTTCTGCTTCCTGACCTTCAGAAGATTATGTCCTTTCTAGTCAGGCAAATGAGGGGAGGCAGTGAGGAGGGGAAATGCACTCTGCTTAATGTGGTTGTAACCCAATGGTCCTTGAAAAGCTCTGGGCACAGATCATGTTGACTGTGCCAATCCTGCAATCTCTCCCAAGCCTGCTCTTGGAACCTGCCTCTGGGCCAGGTAAAACTTGACCAGCTGGAAGTGGAGGCACCACAAAAGAGGAACCAGAAAGAGGAACCCCAACTGCGCACTTAAGATGAACCACCTGATTAATTCACCATTCAATATAATCTATTCCATTTGCACGCAGGCATGCACACATGCACTTAAGAGCTAAGAGCTCAAAAAAAAAAAAATCATTATGGGTGAATTCAAAACCCCCTTGGAATCTAGTGAACTCTGGTAAGTACCATCCTCCATATAGTCAATAAATGTTGCCCAGAGTGAATGGTTACATGGAGAAGGGCCTCATAGATGGATCATACAATCCTCCCCTTCCTAAGCATCTCAGACAGGTGGCTGTCATCTGGCCTCTGGCTAGGCACTTCCAAGGTCGATGGTCTGGCTGCTCGGCCTGGAGGGCAGCCCAAGGCGCTGCTGGCCAGATCTTGTGGGGAAAGCCCACGAAACACCTAGAATAGTTGCTCCACAAGCTCAGTAAAGTGCGCCTCCAAGTAGGTCAAAAATTGCTTCCCTAGAACTTGAACCCATCTGTTGTAGGTGAGCCCTGGGATCCCAAAATGCATAGACCCATCGAATATCCGAGTTTGTAGTTAGGCCCTTTCAGGTTTCTAGCATCCTGCACTCTCTACCCTGAGTCTAGCCGGGCAGATACCTCCCCAGGACCAAGACTGAGCATTGATGAGAACGGGGGATGGCAGCCAGGAGGCCTCCGTCGGCCTTGTCCCCAACCTCGGTTCTTCGAGCAGGAGAGGACAAAGGACCTTTAGGAAGGCGTATCCCATCAGTGGTTTGGGCTGCCCCGCCATTAGACAAGCTGGCCCTCTGAATCCCCGCAGTGCCAGGTGACAGTCAGTCCCCACGGATCTGGAGCACTCAAGCTGCGGCGCGATGGGCCGAGCCACGCTGGGGACCGCGGAACTCGGGGTTCTGGCCCAACGCCTCCAGGGCGCGATCCCTGTTTGGTGGAGCTCGCCCAGCCGAGGTCTTACCTTTGCTCGTTGACTCCAGCGGTCCAGCCCGCCCGGAGTCCGGTTCCCGCAGCTCCGCAGCTGCCGGCTGCGCTCATAGAAATACAGCCGGAACCCCTGGCCAGCGCAGCTCCCGCCGCTACCGGCCCCGCCCAGGCAACTGCCGCCACGCCCCTGACGACCGCCTCTGCTACGCCCCCAAGCAAGGCTCTCCCGATGTTCATTGGATAACCCAGCCGCCACTCTATTTGCTCAGCACGCTTATTGCGTCTATTTGGTAGCCCATTGGTCGGTGGGACTGCACCTCAGGGTGAAGGCGGAGATTCTTAGCAGAAAATTCTTCTATAATTGGTTACTTTTGCGGTCTTTAGCCAGTGGGCTTAGATGCTATTGGGTAAGGCCCGCCCCGAGGGGCGGGATAAGGGGAGCCTGCTAATGGATGGGTTATGTTTGATGGTTGATAATACTGGGTAGAGGAGAGGACCTATTGTGCTGGCTTTCTGAATTCTGGGGCGAAAAGGTCTGCAGTCTTATAGAGATGAACTGGGGAAATAGATAGTTCAGCTGTGGGGTTCTCAGCTTTGGTGTGCTCAGGAGGACGAACCTGTAGCTCAGGACGCAGATGATTGAAGTGTGGAGTCCTAACTTTGAAGAGCAGAGGTGGTGAGTCACCAAGCCAGAAAGCTACTACGAAGAAGTAGAGGCGGCAAAGAGGTGGAGGCAGTGGCCTTTGACCTCTTTCAGCTAGGGAAGTGGGTGGGAACATGCGGGACTTTATGGACCTGTTACTGTCCCTCTGTTCTTTCAGCCTTTAACCAACCCTTGTGGTTGGAGGCCACTTGGAAGAATGTGACCTTTGAAGTCAGACTGCTGCCGTGGCCATGCCTTATAGCCTTTCAGAGTTCTCTCTGACTTCATTTGGTAAATGCTGGTAGCTGATAGAAGATCAGTACAGTGTGTGGCGTACCACGGGCATTTCTCAAGACTCCCTCTCCATCTATGCAACTAGACCCGGTTCTACAATTCTGTAAGCCTGAGGCTGCGCATGCAATGGCACATGCTTGACTAAGGCTAGAATACTGACGACTTGAAACGGAATTCCAGTGAGGCAACCACTGACACACTGCCAAGGCACACAGGGTGGCTGCAAGATAACAGGCAGGAGACATGGAAGAACCACATAGCCAGAGGAAGGAATGTGAATTTGAAGCAATGCTAAATTTTCTCCAACACATTTCAGGACAGTGACAAGAAAATTATGAGCCAACTCAAGAAGTAGGAATGAACTCATGTCTCCTGTCTGTTATTCCAGCAGGAAGCTGAGGCAGGAGGATTGCTGTAAATCAAGCTACGTAATGAGGCCTAGTCGCAAGGAGGCCTTGTCACAAACAAACAAAGCACCAGAAACAAATAGCACCTTTGAAGGCTGCTCAGTGCTGATCCAGAAGTCACTCTGTAAAATATCCTTCAGACTCCCCCATTTCTCATTCTGAAGGTATGGGATAGCCCAGCGTGTGGACAGAAGTAGACTCTTGGAATTGCATTGAACCCCACACCTTTCAAAACACCCATAGCCGTGGGACAGCAGAGAGGAGAGGAGACTCCATTGCTTTTTCACCCAGTTGTCATGTTGCCTCAATAAAGTTTCTTTCCAACATTTATTTATTCCTCTATACTCTGTTCTCTCTTGAGAAAGAGAAGGCTAGGCTTTGGTAGCAAAGAATTTTACTGAGGAACAGCCTCCCCCATGGTCCATGAGCTTTCTTCTGCTGAAACGATTTAGACCTCAAGAGACGAGCTCTGGATTTGTCACCAGATAAGGATGTTTTGATGTAGTCCCCTCACAAATACACAGGAACCAAAGCATCAAGTGGTAGGTGTGCCATAAATCTGTACAATTGTCAATTAAAAAGAACGTCTTAAAAACGGGGAATGTATAAATAGATTTGCTGCCAGTCGAGAGAGTTGTATTCATGACTGTGGGTGCAGGCATGTGTGTGTGTGTGGGTGCACACACTTGGTTCTGAGCTACAGCTTTCTGGTTCTTCCCTTTAAATAGAGCTGGTTGGTGGCTATACACAGGGCTGCACACGTGCTGAAGAAGCTGGCTCTGCCTGATGCAGGTCTCCTCCTGCCCATGAGTGCTGAGACATCATCTCAGGCCTTGGGACTGAGATGAGCTGAGGTGACTCCTGGGATCTCAGATGAGCTCGCTAGTTTGAATCCCTGCCACAAAGGTGACTGTTTGCAGTGAACTGCCAATGCCTCACTACGGTAAAAGTGGGTTTTCCCTCCTGTGCAGGGATCTAGGGTCAGCCAAGAAGATATCTGCCCAGCTTAGGAATTCTCAAATGATGAATCACTGAAGCTCAGAAAGCAGACAAAGCCTAGGCAGAGGCAGGAGCTGGGAGGACAGGTGTCCCTCCTTTGTGGCTGGGTGACTTAAAGAGTGATCCATCATCATAAGCTCACAGCACTGTTTCCTTGTGTGTCTCCGGTTTCTATCTCTGCCCCTTTTCCAGGGCTCTTGCCATATTCTGTTTAATCTTATTATTTCACTTCACAAAGCATCCCTGTGGGAGATCATTTAGGGGGCAAAAATGGCCTTATATTAGCCTTCAAGTTTAGCAACCTCCAAGGATTGTGGACTTGAAGAGCCTTGGCCTGAGATACTCAGGTGCCAGAATGGAAGCTGATTTGAGAACACAGGAGGGCTCAGCTGATACTGCTTGCCTTTGGATCCCAAAGTCTTGAGTTCCATCCTTAGCACAGGATAGACCTGACATAGTCATGCTTGCACACTTGGGTTTTTTGTGGGGGGAGGAGGGTTGTTTTGTTTTGGTTTTTGGTTTTTCAAGACAGGGTTTCTCTGTATAGCCCTGGCTGTCCTGGAACTCACAAATGCGTAGCCCAGGCTGGCCTGGAACTCGTGATTCTCCAGCCTCTGCCTCCTCCAGCAAATCCTACCGGCATGCACCACCACATCCGGTGCTTGCACACTTGTAATCCCAGAACTCAGGAGGTGGAGGTAGGAGAATCAGAAGTTCAAGATTACATAGAGACAGTGTGACCCTGCTCAGATTCTGTGGTGACCCTGCTCACATTCTTCGGTGACTGATGCTCCAGGACTTCACTCATGTGGAACTAGCTGGGTCTAACTCTCTACAGGATTTGACCTGAGAGAATCTAAAAGGTACGCTGGGAGATGGGGGAGCTGTAATTTGTACTCTGCTCCGCCCAGCAGTTTCCTAGCCTTGTCAATCATTCTTGGGGCTCAGGGAACGACTGAGACCACCAGCTTCGGAATCTCTGCTGTGAGCCCTTGAGCTCTGGTCCCACTCTCCTGAGCTTTGTGGCCTGGACAAGCACAGTGACTTTCCATGCTGTCCTTTTCTTTATCATATGCAGCCAACTGTAATGTGCTTCCCCCCGGGGGGCCCTATGACTAAGCAGATGAGTTTGTAATGGACAGTGTTTCAAGCAGACCTGGCAAATGCCAAGCTCTGAAGAAAAGTTGTAATGGTTCTAAGAAGAGCCGCTGGAGAACCTTTCTCCAAAGTCCAATTTATTTTCTAAGTTTTCTCCCTGGTGAGCAAATGATTTTTAGCATACACATAAGCACGAACATGTGTGTATGTAACTTTATTCTAATCAGGTTTTTAAAAAACAAGGCCTCATATAACCCAGAATGGCCTCCAACGCGTGGCCCTACCACTTCAGCCTTCCTAGAGCACTGCCACACCCACTCTCTTTTGCTGTGGATTATCTGAAGACCAGTCAGAGGATTGTGTCAAATTCCAGGGGATTAGACTTCATCAGTTTAATCGCCATGAGGGCAGTGGGGGAGGCGGAGGGGCTGAGAGAGCGAGACAAGAGGCTGCAGTGTGTATGTTGAGTCAGACCAAGGAATATAAGGTTGTGGAGTTATTGCCACACCCTGTGTTGTTTATAGGTAGTTTAGGTTCAGAATGCACTGTGCCTCCTGGCCAGCTTCTCATTGATGGGGCTGATTATCTTGGTTTAGTAGTTCCCAGGCCCAGTGTGTCAATGGTCAATGAAGCCAAGCAGAGGATGCAATTCAAGGACCTGGTTGGTTCCCTTTTTATATTAGAAAAAGCTTCCAGCTGGCTGGAAATGGTGGTGGGAAAATAGCCGATTTGGTTTGTGCAGTGTCCTTGATTCACATGTAAAGTTGTCTATAAGAAGATTTTGAAGTGGAGGCCTGGTGGTGACATGCTCAGTGGGTAAAGCACCCACTGTGCAAACCTAAGGACCTGAGTTTGATCCTGTGTCAACTGGAGCAGAAAACTGATGCCACAAGGTTGTCTTCTGACTTCCACACTGTGCTCCTCACCCCCTGTCGTGTGTGTGTGTGTGTTTTAAAATAAAAAATAGAATTTCCTAAAAATGATAAAGATAAAATCTCGATTAGATAGTTTTTGGGAAAAATGTTACAGTGACTTTTTGTTGAGGTGACTCTAATTAGATGATAAATATTGCAGTGATACTTACACATAAGACCTGGTATTGAAAACACTCATGAAACTCACCCATACACACATGTACACACACATGTATACATGCACACATGTATGCACACAAGCACACACATGTATATACACACGTGTGCATATACATGCATATATGCATATACATGTATACACATACACATGTGCACACACACAAACACAGACACACCCTTGAAGGTGTTCCAGACTTACTACCAGATACATAAAAAAAGTATCAGACAGGTAGGTGATATCTCAGTCACCAAGCATTTCTCTTCTTGACATCATCCTTAATTACAGTAATAAAAATCGACTGCTCACCACTATTAATTCCAAAGAAGTCAGTAAAATATGCATTAAATAAGTGCATTGCAAATCCTTTCCTACCAAGATCTACATGATCAAGCTATATTAAAGCTACTTAAAATCCCTTTAGAGACCCATATATTGTTTTTTATCATATTTTTAATTAACCAGACAGTAAACAGTTTTACTGAGCAATGTATTTTCAGTGCTAAAGAGTTGGACTGAGTGATGAAGTTCTGTCCCCACGTGGGTGGGGATATAGGACAAAGGGGAAGTCCTAGAGACGCTTCCAAAGACCAAGCAGGAAGCAGCACTGTGCAGTCTGTGCTGAAAATCATTATTCATAAGAGGGAACAGTTTCTTCTGGTTTGGATTTATGGAGATTTGAGCTGGTGCCTAGAGGCCCCCAGGGTGGATTTGGATGGGCAGTGGGTGGCATTCCACGTGGTAAAGGCAGTAGCTACAGAGGCCTCTGGGTAGGAGCACTCCAGACAGCTTGTCCAGGGTGGGGAATTGGCAGGAGTGATGAGCAGATGGGCTAGCAGAGAGGCCTGTGAATGCCTTCACCTGAGTTAAAGGCTTTACTTACCACCCTGCAGGGCATGCAGCCCCCATCTCCAGGCATCTGTACATCCCCTTCATGAATCTCTCCAGATCTCTGTGTTCCCTTTTGTAATTTATAAATGCATCACATTGATTCACCTTTTAAAATTTCACACAGGGTCTTTTTAGGTAGTAGAGGCTGGCTGTGAACTTGTGATCCTCTTTCAGTGACCTGAGTGTGAGATAACAGGATTACAGGCATGCTCCATCATTCCTTGGCTTGTTCTCTGTCTCTCTGTCTCTCTGTCTCTCTGTCTCTGTCTCTGTCTCTCTCTGTCTCTCTCTCTCTCTCTATCTCTCTGTCTCTCTCTCTCTCTTTCTCTCATGTGTGTGTGTGTGTGTGTGTGTGTGTGTGTGTGTGTGTGTATAGCAATAAACTGCAATGTTCCACTTCTACGAGGCACCTAGAGGTGTTAGATTCAGACACAGGAAGTACAATAGGACAGGGGAGAGGTAGCAGGGAGAGGTAGTGGGAGCTAGGTTCAATGGATGCTGGGTTTTAGTCTTGGGAGAGGAAACCATTCTGTAGCTGCATGGTGGAGATGGTTGCTCATCAGGTAAAAGAGAAAGCTGACTCCTGCAAGTTGTCCCCAATCTCTGTTACATGGATGGATGGATGGATGGATGGGTGGATGGATGGATGGGTGGGTGGATAAATTAGACAGACAGACAGACAGACAGACAGACAGACAGACAGACAGACAGCTGTCATATTACAAATGAACACCAACACCAACAATAAAAAAAAAAAAACAAAAACCTTTGCTTGTCAGTAATTACTCCCCATTCTCCTGGATGTTTACCCTTCCCCCACCCCAATCCCTGCACTTGTTAATCTTTCTGTATTCACAGGTTCACCTATTCTGGAGATGTCACATAAATGGAATAATACACTGTATGCCATTTGTGACTGTCTTTCCCTTTGTCAAAGTTTATCCACATTATAGCATGTATTTTTTACTCTTAAGCTGGGGGAGGCCTTGCATATTCTAGAAACATCTATGCTCATCAGCTTTCCATCTTTGTTATAAAATACTAAGATAAATCAATTAATGGAAGACAGTTTATTGGGCTCAAGGTTTCAGTCTCTTAATCTAAAGCTTTAGGATTGCAGCAAAGCTGAGTATTATGGGATGTGTGGTTTTTTTCTCCTACAACTTTCAATACACTGTCTTGTATTAACTTTGATATGTCGTGGGAATTTTCTTTTTTGGTTAAATCCATCAGATGTTCTGTGTGCTTCCTGCATCTGTATTGGTGTGTTTTTTATTAGTTTCAGGAGGTTTTCTTCTATGATCTTGTTGAAGCTCTGGTCTATGCCACTGACTTGGGATTCCGCGCCCCGCCCCCCTCTGTGCCTGTAATCCATGGTGTCCCACATTTCCTGGGTTTTGTTTTTGTTTTTAACTATATTCCTTGCCTATTTGGTCTAGATCCTCTGTTTTATCTTTGAATTCTGATGTTCTGGTTTCTGCTTGATTCATCCTACTGTGAGGTTTTCCTTTCAGTTTTCTAATCGAGTTACTGGTTTTTTGTTTTTTTTTTTTTCTTCAATTCCATCTTCATTTCAGCTTGAGTCCGTCCTTATCAATGCTTGTGTTTCCTTATTGAATTGCATCCTCAAATCTTAGATTGTCTTAGTTGCTTTTCTCAGCCCTTTGTGTGTGTTTTCTTGGGCATCACTCTGAGCTTTCTTTTCCTTAAGTTCATTCTCCTGAATTCCATCGAGTTGTTTCTCCTGTCTTCTTTAAATTCCTTGAATGCTCTGATGAAGTTTGTGATTGTTCTTTTAAATTCTGCATCCTGGGATTCATCTAGGAAATTCTCCTTGGCAGACATCTCTACGGGATTGCTAGGTTTTGGAGAGAAGAAACCGGCTTGATCTTCTGTACTGTTGGTATTTCTGGGCATGTGGGCTTCTGTTGGTTCTGAGTCTGTTATTGACACAGCAGGTTGAGGCAGAGAGAGGATGTGCAGGCATGTTAGACATAGAGCTTGGAAAGGGACTGAAGTAAGGAAGACAAAGGGGACTGGGCTGGTATACAGGAGGTGCTTCCTGGCCCAAGTCTGGGATGTAGGGATAGATCTGGCTGGGATAGATAGATCCAGATAGATCTGGATAGAAAGGTTGACTGTGTTGTAGGAGAGGCTTGTGGGTTAGGGGATTGGCAAGGAGGGTCCTAGTAGAAGTCTAGAGATTTTTTTGTAATGCAGGCAGGGGAGGCCAGATTAGGCCAGGGCACTGTATGTGGATTCCAGGCTAGATCTTATGGGTTGCAGAAGGTTAAAATGGAAGGCTAAGGAGGTCAAGGAGACTCAGTAGGCCCTGGAGGAGGAGCTAGGATGTCTAGTCTTACCATTGTTTTGGAGTATCAAGCTAGTAAGTCTGCTATCAGGAGTCTAGTATCTGTTTCCTCTTCTTCCTCCTCTTCTCCTCCACGTTTTCTGTGGATGTCAGATTTCTGTTTTTCCCTGTTAACTATAACTTTTCACTGGAGACTGTCTATTTTAGGTAATACATTATAGCAACTTTAGATTTTATTTCATTTTGGTTTTTGAGACAGGGTCTTTCTCTGTAGCTCTGGCTGTCCTGGAACTCCCTATGTAGACCGGAGTGGCCTTGAACTCACAGGAATCCTTCTGGTTCTCTCTCACAAGTGCAGGGATAAAAATGTGTGGGCCACCAAGCCTGGCTGAACTTGTTATTGTGTTTGCATACTTTTTCTGTGGAGTGGCTTAGCTGGAAAAGTCTTTCTCTTATAGCTGGTAGATTTGTATGCCACTCCTCGGGGACTGCAGACTTGGTCATGTGCACGGTTACTTTGGGATGACAGTGGTCTTGTTTGTTTGTTTGTTTGTTTGTTTTTGAGACAGAATCTAGCTCAGGATAGCTTCAAATTAGCAACAGACCCTTAGCCTCAGCATCCTGTGTGCTGGGATGATAGGCATGTGCGCACACATCTGACTTTTTATTGTATGTTCTTGTTGCTTGGAACTTGCTATGAAGCCCAAGCTGGCTTCTAACTCACTCTCCTCCTGATTCAGCCTCCCTGGGTCCTGCAGCTACACATTTACACCGTCGTGTGTAGCCCACACAGGTCCTAAAAGCCTCCTTTTGCCTTTCTACCTTTTTATTAACCTTGGCCAGTGGAATCGTAACGGCTGTTTGTCTTCACTGTAGCTTAGTGTTCTGTTGGTTTTGATCCTGCCCTAGTCTTGCCCAGTCAACTTTAGCCCCTTTTGCAGATATAATTTTGGGGGGGGGGGGTCTAGGTCCACGAGAGGTGTGTGTGTGCGGGGGGGGGGTGTTGACTGATGCATCTCATGATTCTCTCTGATTCTCTTGTAATTAATTGGTCTGCAGTTGGACTTCTGTGTATGTGGTACTAAGGACTGAACCCAAGACTTAACACATACTAGGCAAGTGCTACCTACACCTTTGAGCTCTCCCCTCACCCCTACTTCAGCTCATTCTAATAATAGAGGGGTGCCTAGCTCCTCTTAACTACAACCTTTATAGTTTCTAGGAGCATCCCCAACTAAAGGTCCCCTAGTTGTAAAAGCTCCAGACCGCTGTGTTAGTTGCTTCTCTTCAGCAAAACCTGTAAGCTGCTCTACAGCCCTGGGAACTTGGGCAGGGACAGTGGCCCTCCCCTATCTCAGTGACAACCCTGCTTATTGGACAGGGTGATAGCCTTTGGTTTTCTTGGCTTACCTCTTCCAGAATAGTCTCTGCCCTATAAGCAAACTGGGGCCTGGATGGCTAAAGCTCCAGCTAATCTTCCACCATCCATGGCCAAAGTAGAACTCCCACCTAACCATGGTGGCAGGAGTAGAAATCAAGCCTCAGGCCACTCGGCCTACGCTGTCCTCATTAGAGCCTTTCCAATGTGCTCCTCCCAGGGTCATACGGAAGCCTGCTCCCGGCAGTGAGCTGGAAAGTGAGGTAACTTGTGTTCCTGTTCTTACCACTCCCACCCCTTGGAACTGTAGTGGAACTTGGGGGACATGGTTTGCCTCAGGGTCACTGGCTCTCACCACTCTTCCTGGGATTTAACAGTTTCTTGCATCAAAGTTAATACATGTCCTGAATGCCCTTAGGACAATTTGCAAAGGCTTTAAGTGGTTGTGGTTCTGAAGTTTAAACAGTCTCCGCCTGCTGTGGGCGTCTCAGTGGGGAGAGAGTTCAAGGAACAGGTTAGAGCCACTGTTCCGGAAGCCAAACATCTGGTTGCCTGGCCTGAGAACACTACCGTTTTATCTAGGTCACTCAGTAAGTGCCTTTGGCTGAGTGGACAGCCTGGAGCCAGGTAGAAGAAATGGTGGGCTGTTGACATTAGTTTAGGTATGAAGTGACAAGGAATTGAGTAAGGCAGTGGGAGTAAAGAGGAGCAGGAAATAAAGAGGGACATGTTAAACTGGGAGTGACAGAATGCTTGCCACTAGTATGCAAAAGACTCTGTGTTCCATTCCCAGAAACAGGCACACAAAACATATGTGCATGCATACACAACAATGCACTCACATGCACACATAACAACGTGCTCACACACATATGTACATGCACATGCACACACACATATATACGTGCGCGCACGTTCACACACAACACATGCACTCACATGTACATGCACACGCTCACACAATACATGCAGGCACACACACATGTACATGCACATACAACATACACAGTAATTTGACTACAGTCCCTCTAAACTAAAGCTGGGACACAAAGGGAAAGGAAGGATTAGAGATGATTCCAAGCTTGTCTGAAGGTAACTGCAAGGAAGAGAAAGGTCAAGCTGATTCAGGACTGTTGAAATTATGGTAACATGCATATTCAAAGGAGAGAGAGGCTATCGTGAGGTTACACATCTGTAATTTTGCAGGAGGCAGAGGCAAATTCAAAGTTCAAGAGGTAAGTTCAAGGTTAGCCTGTTCTACACAGTAAGTTTCAGGGCCACGAAAAGGGAGGGGATCGAAAGAGCAAATATGGAGTCCTGATTAGAAAGGCAGGTTTGGCCAGTAGTTTTGTAGATAAAGAGATTTGCATATACTTTGCAAATTCATCCATGTACAAGAGAGCAGAAGTCATGGGAATGCGCCAGTTTTAGAGAGAAACACAGTCAGATTCCCTTGTACCTGGAAGAATGGAGGTTTTAGGAAACAGGCAGAGAAGATCAAGAAGATCAAGAAGGTAGCATAAAAAAGGCAGAGTACCAGCTGCCACTCACAATGCACTTTCTGAAAGCCAACGTGGCTCTAAGACCTTTATATAACCCTCATAACTCTACGGAGCCAATGTGAAATCATCATATACAGATAAAACTGTCCAAATGGTTGAAGTTATATAAAGGTCCCACGGTAATACAATGGATAAGCAAATTATGGTATGTCCATATCCAATGGATTACTATACAGCACTGAAAAAGAATAGACCATTGTTCTAAGCACAATGTGGATAGAATGCTGAGCAAAAGAACTTGTCACAAAAGAGACCCATTGATTTCCAGAAGGGTCAAAAGAGGCAAAAAGAACCCCTAATGTGACGTGGTCAGGTGACCTGGAATAGGAGTAGGAGACACTGGAAGAGAGGGTTGCTGGGATTTATGCTGTTCTGTTCCTGAGCTGACCCATGGTGTTGCTTATGTTTACTTGTGGAAATTCACCAAGCTGCATGCCTACCTTCAGTTCAGGTTCAATAGGTGTGCAGGCAACACCCTGGTGACAAACAGCACAAAAACATGTCTTAACCACCAGACTGCCAAGACAGCAGGTGTCTTCTTCAGCAAAGGAAGACACTGTGACATTGTACACATGAAATAAGAGGCAGGGTTTTATTAAATTGAGCTGAAAGCAGCACAGACGGAAGGCTACTGCTTAGTGGTACTGACTAGTGTGCAGGAGGCCTGGGTTTGATCCCAGAACTGCACAATAGCAAACTGAGACAATAAAATACCTGAACTGGGGAATCTGAACACTGCCGTTTTGGTTGACACAGAGGTGTTTATTATAATAATTGTTTAATAAATGGTTTTTTTAAAGCTCTTACATTTTTTAGAGGCACATGCTGACATAATTGTGGATGACATGAATCAAAATTTAGTGATTTTCTTCAAAATCATGAAGATGTGCAATTGAGACAGAACAGGATTGGCCATGGGTCAGGCTTTAGTAGATAGTGTGTGATAGTTACTGGGGTTTGGTGTAATGGTACTTATATAGAGATTGAATGTTTTGTTAAGGAAGATTTTGTAGAGGAAGAAAAAAAAACCTAACATCCAGAGTGTTGGCAAAGGAATGGATTCCTATGACTTCATACTTCATCTTCTTCTTCCTCTTCTTATTCTCCCTCCTTCTCCTCCCCCTCCTCCTCTTCTTTTTTGGGGAAAAAAAAAGTCTCACTATGTAGCCCAGGGCAGCCTTAAACTCACAGAGATGGGCCAGCCTCTGCCTCCTAAGGGCTGGGATTAGAAGATAGCATTACTACACTTGGCTGGCTTTAAATTTGCATTTCCTCTAAAAGAGAAAAAGACAGGAAACACACAGACACACTTGGAGGGGGAGGAGGGAATGTCAGGAGACAGGGCCTCTGGGTGTCTGTGGCTGTAGTTTGATCTCTGTCTCCACTGGATTGGTCTAGTAGATATCACCATGACACTGACTTCTGCCACACATAGCTGTGGGGTTGCTGTCCCCCTTGGCCCGGCTTCTGGATGCCAGGCCCTCCTGTTGGGAGCCACCCCTGTTTTTTCTTGTTTCCCTTTTGTGTCTACAGAGGGTCTTCTCTGTCTATCCTGGGTTGTCTTTAGCCTTCTGCTCTTCCCTCTCCTCTCAACCACCCTCCCTCCCACCCTCCCAGAGCCCCCCACTGGCTCCTTTTTCCAAAAGAGTTTGCCTTTTTTCTGGTGCTCTGCATTTCCTCTGTAGCTAAGTTCTTAAAATGAATGCTAGGGGCTGAGAAAATGGCTCAGTGGCTAAAAGGCTTGCTACCCCAGCATGAGGACTCGAGCTTGGATCCCCAGAACTCCTGTAAATGGCAGCCAGGTGTGGTGGCCAGCCTGTACCACTACTGTGCAGGAAGCAAAGACAGGCAGGCTCCCTGGAGCAAGCTGGCTAGCTAGACCTACTTCTTTGCCTGGAGTACCCACACACACTTCTCTACCCAGAAAACTACTCTTCCTTCCATGTGCTGCTCCCCCCATCCGATGGCTTCCCCACCTTCCTGTGGACTTCGCTCATTCAATCAATACTCAATACTTGTTCAGTTAAAGTCATTTATCTGTGAGGTCCTGTGCTGAGGCAGGGCAAGCACCTACATAATTCAGACCTTACATCATAGTTCCTATCTCTCCAGTAAACTTGACTCATTTATGTAATCAATATCTGTCCTCGGGCTCTACCCTTTGGGGTCAGGGACGGTCAATTACTCATCTTTGTACTTTAGTGATCAATTACTCATCTTTGTACTTTAGTGATAGGAGGCAATAAACCATGTTTTCTTAATTGAGTTGAAAGAGAGTAATTGCTGAGAAAAGTCTTTGGCCAAACACCTTTCATTGTTTTTAAAGGAGTCTCTGTGTAGAGTAAGGCTTTTTAAGGAGTCTCTGCAGAGGAGTAAGGCTTTTCTACTGGGGCTTCGTGGTTTTAGACCACTTGGTTAAGAAACTCATAGGTGAGCAGAGGTGGGACACGGGATGGCAGGATGGTCGCAGGATGAGAGTTCAGCAGGACTGATGCTGATTTTTCACTTTCTGCCCTGCTAGGGCCTCATGGACGCTTGACAGGTGTCCTGCCATTGAGCTACATCCATGTATTTCCAAATGCAAAGAAATGTCAGCAGGAGATGGAGCTAAGGTTCTGATGAGAGTAGACAGTGGCCCAATAGCAAAGTGACAGGCCATAGGGCTCTTCTGATGCTGGCTGAGGTGAGCCTCATACGGGCCTGGGGACAACCCTGGGATAATACCCTGTGAAAATGCCGACTTGCTGCTGTTGTTTGTTATAGTTCTGTTTGTAATGTTCTCACTTACGTGGAAATGAAGAACAATAACAAACAAAACAGTTGACAGCAGGCAAGCAGACTACAGGCCTGAGGTTTGCCTCATGCCGAGCTTGTGGACTTCTGTTTGAAATCCACTGGCCATTTGCTGAGGAGAGGCCCAGCGTGGTTCCATAGTTGGCACTTGGCTATAACAGTATAAACACCCAGGAAGTTGCTAAAAACAACACTCTGGGGCCTCTCCCAGCTTTTCTGATTTAACTGGAACTGGGCCAGAAAACAGGGGTCTGAGTGGCTTAAATTCCCTAGCTGAGGTCTAACATGTGAAGGAAGGAATTTGTCCGGGTCAGCACTGAGCTAGGATGGAGTTTAGCAGACATCTGCTCGTTCCCACAGTTTCTCAAAGTTGGGTCCCCAGAGCAGCAGCATCAGAAATACCGAATTCTTCTAGAGGTCTGTTGAACCAGAAAGCTTGAGATCACTTATAAATTTGGTTCAACAAGTCCTCCAGGTGGGCCAAGCTTGAGGACCACTACCCCAACTCTTATTACTTAGTGTGAGCCACAAAACTATGGCATCTATTTCAGGTTGTTGGAAATGCAGATCTGGGGCCCTGCCCCAGACAGAGCTGCTGAATCAGAAAGGGTGTTTTGGCAAGATCCTGTGCTTCATACAGGCTTTAAAGTGTGAGACACCTGGGTTTGGACCAGGAACATCATACCTGAGCTCACATGTCATTAACCATAAATAAGATAGATGGAGGGATAGACAGACAGCCAGACAGCCAGACAGATGACTGAACAAACAAACAAATCATGTGCCCTGGAACAGTGGCATCGTATTTGTGCTCATATTTCATTGATCATAAGTAAATCATGTGATCAATTTGACATCAGTGAATGGAGCAAGCATTTACAATCACTCCTGTAGTGGTAAAATACCCATAGAGGGGGACAATGAGTATTTTAAATAACAATAGAATCTATTATAGGAAGCAAGTAGGACAGCCTTGGGGTCCCCAGGAATGCATATGCTCTTTTTAGGACGATGCATATGGACTTTCTGAGAGACAGAGCCAAGAGGACTCAGCGTTTAAGTCCTTTCAGCCAAGTCTGAGGGATTCCCTCTCTACCAGGAGCAGAACTATAAGACCTGAGCAAGAGACAGCTTCACTCCCAGGACGAGAGGCTCCATGTGGACTCCTGAGATGGCTCTGTGAATAAAGGCGCTTGTTGCCAAGTCTGATGAACTAAGATGGATTCCTAAAACCTACATGCCTGAAGAAGAGACTCAAGTTGGCCTTTGATCTCTATGTGCAATGGCATGTGTGCACCTGTACACACACACACACACACACACACACACACACACACACACTACATTCTTTTAAAGAGGCACTTTGTAATGTCAGTCCTGTGACATTTCAGGTTTCGGTGGCCAGCCCTGTCTGCCTTTCTTTCTTGTCGTCTCCGGTCCCTAGTCCTCCCTGCACAGTCACTTTTCCTCTTAGTTTCTGCTCTCCAGTCAGACACACCACACCTCTACCCTTTGTACCTGCTGTGAGACTCAGGGCTGAGAGGAAATGTCAACTCTCCTGTGGGAAAGGTGAGTTGTTTTGCAAGAGAAAAACAAACATTTGTGACCAAGGAGGAATAGTGAGATAAGTTGCTTTAAGAAAGCAAACTAATATGACTGAAAGAAACATCATGGTAGTCTCTCTTCCTGACGATTACATTTGCAACTCCACTGACCTTAGACTTAGTCACGTGACTTGCGTGACTAACAGAACATGAATGGAAAGGACCCATGTCATTTCCGAATGGGAGTTTGAAGACCCAACATGTAATCCACCATCTTTTCCTTCTATCTGAAGACTTGCAATGTTTCCAGTAACAGCTGTTCCTGAGCCTGGATTTCAGAGAAGAGTTACAGCCAACTCAAAACATGTGTGTTCTGTGAGTGGAAGATAACTGGAGTGGCAAGCAACTGAGATCTCAGGGATGTTTGTTACCGAGGCATAACCAAGCCTTCTCTGACTGATACAAGAGTAAATGAACAAGGTCACAAAATTCTAGGCTAAACTCAAACTCACCATCTTCCTGCTTCAACTTCTCAAGGACTAGAATTACAGGTCACCATGGATAACTTTGATGCCATTTTTATGAAGTCTGTAAACAGTCTAAACTATATTATTTCGGAACACTTGAATAGCTCTGGAGAAAGTGTTTGCATTAGGGAGTCACAACTGGGGAGTTTTACTCTACATAGGTTATATATACTGTTTTTGTGTGACTGACACAGTTAAAAATTTTTTTATTTTACTTTCCTGCCTATACGTATGTGCCTGCCATTTGTATGTGCATCACATGCATGCAGTGCCCATGGAGACCACAAGAGGGCGTTGGAGCCCCTACAACTGGAGGTAAAGGCAGCTGTGAACTGGTTGATGTTCATGCTGGAAACTGAATGTGGATCCTCTACAAGAACAGCAAGTGTTCTTAACCACTGGGCCATCTCTCCAGTGGTGGGATGGACATACATGTGTCTCCACATGTCCTGGACTCTTGCCCAGACCCCAAGGCCCTGAAGCTGTCAATCTGTGTGGCTGCCTTGAGGCGCACAGTGTGGTGTAGCGCGTTGCTCTGGGATTTCCCAGGCACAATCATAACAATTCTGGGTGCTTGCGCTTACGTTTGTGGGAAACTTTTCTTGGATCCTAGCTACCAGCTGGTTTGAAGAAACCCAAACTAGCCCGTGTGGAGAGGCCACATGCAGAGACTAGGAGTAGGTGTTTGGGCTGACAGCCCAGCTGAGGCTTCAGCCACACCAGCAGACGTGTGGGTGAAGATGCCTGCAGATGATTGTAGCCCCCACTGCTGAGTCAGCCTTGGCTGGGGGCAAAAATTAGCCACCCTTTCTAGTTCCTGTCTGACTTCCTGACCCGAGCCCTACAGCATATTAAATGGTTTCCATGGGACCAAAGCTTGATAGCGTTTGCTATCAGACATTTGACCTATGCCCGTTAGACTCACACAGAAGAGTCAGTGTTCTGAGGAACCACAGTCAATGTAGAACATGATAAGCCAAACACGCATGTGGTACTCTGAGAAGCCCACCCAAAGACTCAGACTCTCCAGTAGAGTGGCTTCCTACATGATACCAGCTCTTGGGAGGCGGAGGCAGGAGGATCATAAGCTCCAGGACAGTCTAGAATATATGATGAGACCCTCTCTAAGAAAGAAAAATGTGACCATCTGAAGTCATGGACTGCTTATGTACATGTTAAGTACACACAGATACACACACACACACACACACCTACACTGAATGCACATGAACAAAGCGCACATTTGTGGGTGAAGAATCCCATGGGACTGTTTCTTTCATTTGTGTGTCCATCCATTTGTTGAAGAATTATTTTATTTATCACACATACACTGAGCATGTATGAAAAGACGGACTCTATTCTATGGTTTTGTACTTTGATGTGCCACCTCCCAGAGGTCAGACAGGAAAGATGATGGGCCTCTAGCGGGAGTGTTAGGCTCAGCTGCTGTAGGGCCTTGTGAAGATGCCATCCTCCGCCCTCCACCCTCTGGTGTTGGAGTGGAAAGTCACGAGCCTCCTACCCTTTTGCTTCTTTGTTTATTTGGACCCTAATTGCTGTAAACACGGTGACCTCAGAATGTTCTCATGTTTCTCAAATACTATGGCGTCTGGAGGTGAGTGATGACTAATATAGTTGTGCTATCATATCAGTGTGCTCAGGGATCAACCGAGGACACCAAAGCAAACTGTCTCAGCCCAGGCTGCCTCCGCCACCCTGGTACCCCGGCTCCCTTGGCTCCATCACCACGGGGCGCCTCTCACTGCCAAGGCACATGTGCTGAACAATGTGCCTTTGCTCTCTCTTTGGCTAGGGGAAAGCCTCTGGTACCTACTATTTGTTTGTGAGCAGGGGGCAATCCTTCTGCTTGTCTCTGGGAGATAGGACAGGGGAGAGCTTGGGGATAAGGATGGTTGAATTGTATCCCTTAAAAAAAGGTTTGTATCTTGATGATCCATTGCAATTGATGTTGAAGTAAGATATAGTCATGCTTGCTTGGGAGCACAGGCCTTCAGTCCAAAGACTGAATGTCTTTAAAAGAAGATGAGGGGCTGGAGAGATGGCTCAGTGGATGTTCTTCTAAAGGTCCTGAGTTCAATTCCCAGCAACCACACGGTGGCTCACAACCATCTGTAATGAGATCTGATGCCCTCTTCTGGTATGTCAGCAGACAGTGACTGTGTACTCACATACATAAAATATAATAAATGATCCTTTAAAAAACATAAAAGAAGAAAATGAGATTTGAATGTAGAGGCTGAGACAAAGAGAGACATCACGTGATCGTATACAGCCCGATGAGGAATCTACAAACCGAACAATGCCAAGGCTTACTGACAATCACCAGAAGGAAAGAGAGAGGCGTGACTATAGTCTCCCTGCACTGTAATGAAATGCCTGAAGCAATAACATTGCAAATAGAAAAGGGTTATTGTGGCTCATGGTTTGGAGGCTCCAGTCTATGGACCATGGGCCTATGAAGAGAAGAACATCACGGTAGGAGCCTAGGGTGGAACAAGGCAGACTTGGATCCTGGAGTGTCCTCTGCCTCTCCTACATTCCTTCCGGATGGAATTCGTGAGGGAGCAGGGAATATTCTCATATGATAAAATCATAGAGAAAAGTATGTTAACACAAGTTCAGGATAGTGGTCCTTCTGGGAGAAGACAGGAGCAGCAAAATGCTCCTACAATCTGAAGCTGCACAAACATGGCTTTTTATGTTATTATTTGTTGGGAGCCGACTTTAGTAGAAAGCGGCTAGATCAACTTTAGTAGAAAGCGGCTAGATCAACTTTGCAGCCATCTGGAACCATATACCCTGACGAAAGATTCGGTTTTCAATAGCCTACAACAGCTGAAGCACACTCTGATAGCCCACGTATTTTGTGTTGCTGTTTACTGCCCCCGGCTGCAAGGTGCATGTGGTGGCCACGCCTGCAAGGCATGCAGTTCATGTGCTGTCCACGTGCTATCTACGCCATACATGCTTATAAGGCGCATGTGCTATCCAAGCCTGCAAGGCATTGCGGTGCACGTGCTGTCCACGCTATAGACGCCTGTAAGGCTTATGTCATATCAACACCTGCAAGGCACGTGGTATCCACGCGCCTACAAGGCACGTGGCAAAAGCCTATAAATAGCTCAGAATTCCCTTCAATAAAGAGACTTGATCAGACGCCCTGTCTTGTCTCCATTCTTCGAGTCTCTTCCCCTTTATCCCCACTCTCTCTCTCACTAGACCCTGAACCGCAGACCGGAGCGGCGGTACGGGCCACGGCAATTATTGACCCCCAAAACTTGTGCCTCCACCGTACCTTTCCATGTGTGGCTCACTCCTCAGCGTGAATACGTGAAGACTTCATCACCGACGAGTTTATTAGATGAAAATGTGTAAAGAACCAAGTGTTTGTGATGAACACCCTAGTTAATTAACACAGACTCTCTGCTTCACAGAGTTCTAAGAGGCACTGATGGGGCAGGGTGGCACAGGCCTGCAATCCTGCAGGAGGATTGTGAGTCTCAAACCAGGCTACATAGTGAGATTTGATCTCAACACCAATTTTAAAACCTCCAACTAAGGGCTGGAGAGATTGTTATGAGCACTGACTGCTCTTCCAGAGGTCCTGAGTTCAATTCCCAGCAACCACATGGTGGCTCACAACCATCTGTAATGGGGTCCTATGCCCTCTTCTGGTGTGTCTGAAGACAGCAACAGCCTGTAGATAAGCTACAGTATACACACATACATAAAAATAAATAAAAAATCTTAAACAAAAAAATTTAAATCCCTAAATAATAATGTACCCATTTTACTTGGTTGTGTAGCTATGGTAAGGTGCTGTGCTCTCGTAAATAATGTTTTAGGCTTGTCTCTGAAGACAAGCCTAACGAGACTCATTGGTCAAAAGAGGAAAGGAAGGAAGGAAGGAAGGAAGGAAGGAAGGAAGGAAGGAAGGAAGGAAAGAAGGAGGGAAAGAGCCATGGAAGTAGAAGAGGAAATAGCTGTGAAGAGAGAATCATGGGAGAGCAACAGGAGGGAGTAATGGGTGTGAATACTGTCAAACTACATTATGATGTTATGTTTTATATGAATGTATGAAAATGTCATAATGAAACCCATTATATAGAACTAACATGTGCTAATAAAACCCCTGCTAGAAATGTACTTTTACTTTGATATGAATTGATGACTGCAAGATAGAAAAAAAAAAGAGGCAAGAAACCTGCTTTCACTGAGTGCCCTTCAGTGATGAGTGGCTTAATAAGCTGAGGTATCTGCCTATGATGGAGCACTACTGGGCACTTAAAAGGAAGGACATTTGACTCTGCTAAGTGACTTTTCCTTCTGCCAAGTGAAGTAGGCCAATGGCACCGGGACACACACTGCTTGGGCCCACTTACGTGAAGCGCTTAGAGCCGTCTGACTCATGGAGACACAAAGTCGAATAATGTCCGTGGGGACTGGGAGTGAAGAGGGAGGCAGCGCTTGATGGATGTGGAGTCTCAGCCAGAGATGCTGTAGAGATGGATGCTGCAGGATAACACGGTGCTCACTGCCACTCAGAGACAGCCACAGCAACCTGTGAGTCTTCTGTGTCTGATTCCCAGCCATGGCCACCAAACAAAGCCAGTCTCTCTCTCTCTCTCTCTCTCTCTCTCTCTCTCTCTCTTTCTCTCTCTCTCTCTCTCTCTCTCTCGTGTGTGTGTGTGTGTGTGTGTGTGTGGTTGAGGGCACAGGGAGAGAGATGGAAGGATTACATGTAAGAAAAAGTCTGAGCAAGGCACGGTGTAATCTGGCACTTGTGAAGCTGAGGTAGGGCAATGGTCACGAGTTTGAAGCCACCATGAGACCCAATCTCAAAACAAAAGGCCTGACAGGACTTGGGAGGCAGAGGCAGGTGGATTTCTGAGTTCAAGGCCAGCCTGGTCTACAGAGTAAGTTCCAGGACAGCCAGGGCTACACAGAGAAACCCTGTCTTGAAAAACAAACAAACAAACAAACAAACAAAGCCTGACAGGGCTTTTGTCAGTTTGTAAACAGGTTTTCAGTGGTCAGGCTATAACCCATAGGTCTTTCTCATTCACTCCTCTTTCCCAGGCTGACCTTGCAGCCCCTGTCCTCCTAATTCAGCCTCCTTGAGAGCCTGGATTCTGGATGTGTGAAGCTCAATGCAATGGGAAGGAAACCAGTTTCTATTAGGAGCAACAATGGAGATAAATGAAAAACCTCGGCATTATCAAATGATCAAGATGAAAAATAAGAAATCAGTCCCCATTAAAAGCAGAGAAGTCAGCAAGTACCAGAATCAATGATGGGCTAGCTTTTGTACCTCTTCATTAAAAGTATGTCTAAGTTACGGTCCAAGGTCTTTTGTAGCCCAGGCTGGTCTTGAACTTGTAGCTAAAAATCATCTCGAGCTTGTGATCTTCCAGCCTCCAGCCTTGAGAGTTGGGATTATAGGCGTGCACCACCATCCCCAGTTTATGTGATGTTGGGGATCAATCACAAGACCTTTAGGACCAAGCTAGGACCAAGCACTTTACCGACTGTGCTACATTTCAGCCCTCCTCCCCACTATTGTCTATTCAAAGTCCTAGCCCACATCACTCCTGGTTCCTTCCTAAAAGCCCATGCCAGGACTTCCTCCAGCCTTATCCCCAGTGCACATTCCTTCCAAAAGCCCAAAGAGCCTTCATATTCCTGAATGGACAATAACACTGAGCTTTTACACACCCACCCCCTGCATATGCTTCTGCTTGGACCTCAGGACTCCAGCCAGCCAAGTTTAGCTTTGATGCTTAAAAAGCCTCTCTCTTCCCATTTTTAGGTAGTCCTCTAGAACTCTTGCTTAAGAAATGTCCCCTCGGGGCCTGGGGATGTGCATCAGCTGACAGAGTGCTTGTCTAGCATGTACAATGCTGAGTTCATGCATAAAACTGGGCATGATGGAGAACACATGCAACACAGTGATTCAGGAGGAGGATCAGAAGTTCAAGGTCATCCTTGGCCAGCTTAGGATGCCTGAGACCCTGTCTCAAGCAAATAAAACCCTGCCTCTGGTTCTGACTCTAGTGGTATCTGAACATGGCGCCCATAACCTCTGCCTGTTCCCACCAAGAGCTCTCTTACTTCTAGTCAGGGTGGCTTTGGCCTCACAACTGTTGGGACGTAGGGCTGAATCTTGTAGTGGTTACTATTCTGTACCCTGCTGGTTCTGTGGCCTTGTCAGGTAGCCACTTGTCAATCTAAACCTTGTCGCCTCTGAATGTCTGACTATTATTCCATCTCTAGGACTCTCTTCTTGGGTTGTCTCCTCAACAGAAGGGGAAAACTCACTTAGACTTATTAATTGCATAGTTTAAATTCTCAGGGCAACAGAGGCCATCTAGATGTCTCAAAGCAGATGACTGATCAGACAGATCAAAGAATATACATGCTATGGGTATGATATAGTTAGGGCATGTTATTATGTTTGCGGTGCTGGGGGATGAAACTCACAACCCCAGGCACTGCTAAGCACGTGTTCTAAACTACTGAGCTACATCGCCAACCCTTGAAGTATTATTAAAAACACTCTTGATCAAAATGTATATCCAATGTGATATCACTTGAAATCGTAAAGGACATAGAGAGAAAATTTACACTAAATTCTAAGTCTGTGTCTGGGTTGTGAGATGAGAGAGAGACTCCTTGCTTCGTCTTTGTCTGCACTTTTCAAATATTCCATCATGAGTGTAAGTCTGGAAGGCAGAAACTTAAAAGACTTCACACACACACAACAGAGAAAGCAACGGATTGAGACACTCAACCGTGGGCCCTGCTTAACCACAAGGCTTCCACACCCACTGAGGTGCCTTCTGGAAACCCAGCTGCTCTGTCTTGGTCATGGTGTGAGAGGCCTGTGTCTGCTGATGTAGAGAGTGACTGGCCCTCTGCTCTCTGACACCCTGGTCCTCCCTGGTGGAACCCTACTGTAGAGACAATGGTGCACAAACCTTTTGTGTTGGGGAGTTGGGGTTCAGAAACGGCCTTGGGTGGCTCAAAGGGAGTAGATGGAAGACCAGCCTTTCTTCCCTTTCTTTTGAGACAATCTCACTATGTTACCCTGAAGGCCTAGAACTCACTGTGAAGACCAGGCTGGCCTCAAATTTGCAGAGATCTGCCTGGTTTGATCTTCCCCATAGCTAGGATGAAAGGCACACGCCCCTGTGCCTGTCGAGACAAGCTCTTCAGGAAGAAGTTGCAGTCTGAACCCAGGTCCTTCACTGTACAGAAGAGTCTGTGAATGCCTGATTGAGTTGAGAGCTGACTGCCAAGGCATTGGCAGGTGCCGAGCTCACAGAGGATGCTGGTTCTTGATGGCACCAGCTGACCTAAGATAGGAACAGTGAAGGGAGGCTTGCTTACAACAGAGTCTTTTGTAATCCAGGCTGGTCTTGAACTCACTATATAGCTGAGGTCTTGACCCACTTTCACCTCCAAAGTGCTGGAATTCCAGATGTACACTATCACATCTCTCCTGTCTCTGAGAAAAGCTTGCCTCTGGCTTGAGGCACAAAGCAGAGAACAGAAGCCTCCGAATCTGCAGCCTTCATCTGGAGCCTGAGTGGAGAACTTCCCCTGTGGCAGGCTTGGCTCCTGCCCTAGCATGGTCTCTGAATGGCTCTTGTCACCATGGTACCATTTTGTGTCACCAACTAGCATCTATTAACTTAAGCCCATCTATTATGAGAGTCCATGTTTTTTAAAAGATGAATTTTAAAAATTTATTTATGTATATGAGTTTGTGTCTGTATGAACACCTACATGCCAGACGTATCAGATCCCATTAAAGATGCTTGTGAGGCATCATGTGGGTGCTGGGATTTGAGCTCAGGATGAGCAGCCAATACTCGTAACCACTGAACCATCTCTCCATCCCTAACTCTCTAACATTACTTGTTCCCTTTTCCTTCATCCAATCCTGTCTCCCTGACACGATGACCATAAAGTCTCTTTCTTAACTTGTAAGTTTTGACCGCCTGATTCATTCCATGACTTTTGATTAGATTTCTTGGTTAGGAAACTGAAACAGGCACTATTTTGTAGGTGTCTTCCAGGGGCACAGACAATAGTCAATTTGGTTTTCTTCCAGGTCTGGGGTGCCAGGGTCCTGCCAGCTTGTCTAAAGTACAAGGATTATTTGGTTGAGGAATTTGGATGGGTACCATGTGGTTGGTCTGGGTGGGCAGACCACTCTACTTCCTGACTGCCTTGGCCTGTGGACATTGGTGAAACTGAAGAGGTGTGACTAAGGACAGAAGAGAAGGGGCCACACGGATGGGAAGGAGGAGGAGAGATACTGGAGAGGAAAGAAAATTTCCATTTGGCTTTTCAAGTTCCTCACCACATCCCCGGAGCACAGTAGCTTGGAGGCTAACCAAGTGGCCGGGCCCTAGCCTTCCCTCATGAATTTTTCATTTCAGGCAAAGAGCTCTTATCTCTCACTGGGGCTACTTCAGGAGCCTGCCTTCCCATCAGCTGGAGACTAAGCAGATGAAGGCTTGCATTAAGGCCAGAATTATCTGTCCCCTGAGAGAGAGACGACACTATGCCCTTAGAAGGACACCTCCGCCCACATTTTACTGTAGGCCTCTGCGGAATATAAGGCTGCTGTTTTTGAGGACATTTTGTTGAGGACTGAGAGAGAGAAAGGCTTCCAGGGCAGCTGTGGTCTTGGCCAATGCACTGACTCTTGTCTGGTGCCAGTTACTGGATGTGAAGGGGGCTCCAAAACAGGAAGGGGGGTGATGAGGAGGCGTGGCCTCTCATCATACAGAATTCCAGGAGTTCAGATGTTTAGGGGAGATTCTGAGGGGTGGGTGTCTCCTCTCCCTGACCCCATTCCCCAAGCTAGAGGAAGAGAAGCCCCCAGGTATGTTTAGCAGGGTTTAGAGTGTGCACTCACTTGAAATCCAGATTCAGAACTTCTGCCTCAGTGACAGATCCTTTCTGGACCTACAAAGACATCTTCCCTGGGCCTATCTTCCCAAGATGGACCTGGACCTGGGTCCAAGGGACGATTATTTTGGGGTGTAAAGTGTATTAGTGGAGGAAGCTCCGGTGTTCAGGTGTGAGTATCCTTGTGCTATCTGGGGCTTCTTATGATCTGAGACAAGTAGCTCAAGGCAGAGATGGGAGATGAAGAAGGGTCAGTGATATGATCTCCAAGAAGATAAGATAAACAAAAATAAGAACAAACCAACCCAAATGAAAAAACAAAACAAAACAAACAAAACCAAAACCCACCTAGACTTTGATCTCAACATTGTGTGTGTGTGTGTGATGTTGGGGATGGAACCTAGGCCCTTGTATTTGCTAGGCAAACTGTCTATACTGAGCTACACCTACATTTTATACAGTGTCTCACTATGTACAGCCCTACCTGAAACTCATGCATGATCCTCCTGCCTCAGCATCACAGATATATCAACCACACTAAGCTCTCAACAGGAACTAGGAAGCCGGTGATGTGGGATTCCTGGTGGAGAGGAGAGAGGACTGAGAGCCGCAGGGAACAACTCAGGCTGGATAAACAATGTTTTAAATCTATGGTGCTTTCAGAATATACTACTGCTATTGCTGATTTTGTTATTATATCACTTGGCTTTTAAGATAGTCTAGTGGGAAACTTCCTTGTTTTCCCCAGCAGAGAAGCATGGAGGTTGGAGAGGGAGCAGCGCCACCCTGAGGTCAGGGAGGCAATGGCGCCAGGAGCGAAAGCCTGCAGTTTAGGTCGAGCAGCTGTGCGATCACATGGCCCCCCCGCTACATTTAGAGGTTTATTTTTTAGTCTTCATGCAAAAAAATATTTTTTCCTTACAGATGCTCCTAAAAAAAATGTCAGCTGCTAGCTGACAGTGATGACCAATCCTCGGAGCTCCCTCAGAGTCCAGCCTCTAACTTCCCAGTTGCCCCAGCGTAACCAGCCTCCATCCCGACTGTCTCCCAGAACCTGTCCCTCCCAAATAATTTACAGATGGGAATTAGCTCTGAGCAGCTAAGGAGAACTGACCTGAAGGGTGTAGGGGTGAAGGGCAGCTCTAGGGTAGAACTGACTTTATCGTCATTTTACTTTTAATTAATAAGTAATTAATTAAAGACAGGCCTCATGTACTCCAGGTTGGCCTCCAAATTGCTGTATGGATGAAGATGAACTTGAATTCCTGATCCTATTTCCTCCACTTCCCAAGTGCTAATATTACATAAATATGCCACCATGCTTACCTTACATGTAATATTATTTTAAATTGTATTTCTTACATATAGGATTTACAGAGTAGAAAAAAATTAATGTCTATTTTATTTCCTGGCATTGTCCACATATTTATTCTGGCAGATGGGAAGATTGTTCTCACTCCCATTTTACAGACAAGGAAACTGAGACCCAGGGAGGGAAATAATTTACTCTGGGTCACTCAGCAGTAAAGCACACTGCTGGGCTCATAGCTCTGTTCAGTCTTGGGAAATGCGGCTGTTAAGCATTCAAGTTCCTGCTGAAGTCTGTTTTTTTTTTTTGAGACGGGGTTTCTCCATGTAGCCCTGGTTATCCTGGCACTCACTCTGTAGATCAGGCTGTCCTAGAACTCAAGATCTACCTGCTTCTGCCTCCCAAATACTGGGATTAAAAGCCTGTCAGAAGAAGGTGTCAGATCCCCAGGAACTGGAGTTGTGATGGTAAGCAGCCGTGTGGGTGCTGGGAATCAACCTGGGGTCCTCTGGAAGAGCAGCCAGTGCTCATAATCACTGAATTATATAACTTACTATTATTAATAGTATCCCAATAGACTTTCTGGTGTTTTTTGTTTGTTTGTTTGTTTTGTTTTTTTGAGACAGGGTTTCTCTGTGTAGCCCTGGCTGTCCTGAAACTCACTTTGTAGACCAGGCTGACTACTGGCCAGCCTGCAGACAGCTACCTTTGACTCTGGTTAAGATCCCTGTTGCAGTCTGCCATCAGGGGGGTTAGGACTCTGCTGACTGCCGCTTCAGTACCTTCATGACTGCTGTCAGCTGTCAGAAAGCCTGTAGACAGGACAGCTTCAAGAACAACTCTCTAACGGCTCATGGTTCTGGAGGCCAGAAGTCTTAGTATCAAAGCGATTGATCCATTTTAGGGCTGTGAGACAGAAAAACTAATCCCCACCCCACTCCCAGCTCTGGCTAGTTTGCTGGCAATCTGCAGACTTCCTTGGATTATAGAAGCATCACCTCCAGCCCTTATCTCTGCCCACTACTTCCCATAGCCTTCTTCCAGTGTATGCATCAAAAGTCCCCCCTTTTGCTGCAGACACTAGGCTTAACGGGTTAGAGGATTAGGAGACATTTACATCAAACACTACTGCTTCAGCCGCTGTGAACTCCGGAGACCTGCCTGTCTACTGATTTGGTAATAACCGAGAACTTAGCCCCACCTTCTGCAAGCTGAATACTCAACTGTGTAATTGCAAGTGTGTGTGTCAGTGGACAGCTTTTTTATTATTAAATACAATGGAAAACCAGCCTTATGATTTCTCAGACTTGTGGGGCACCCCATTCAGGAAGATCTCACAAGAAGGAGTCATGTTCCAGTGCTCTCAGCTCTCTCATCTTGGAGACAAGGTGTGGCCATGAGTAGTCTGGCTGAAGAATGTTGGTTGGGTAAATCTGTTTCCATCCTCTGGCCTGAGAAATTGGCCTCCATTTATGGCCTTGCTCCCAAGGGAAACTGAATTCCAAATTCCTAGCAACTGATTTGCACATAACTTTCCATCCAGACTTTAGTGGCCACTAGAATGTGTTTTCTTACAGTTGGGTCTTCAGACGCTTTCCCACGGTCCGAGTCCTTCTGGTGCGACTTGCTCCACCCTCTGCTCCACGTCCAGTCTTTACCTGCTGCTTCTACTCTGAGGACAGGAGTCCTTATCTTTCTTACTTGTTTCTTGTGACAAAATAATCACCCAAGGTGGTGGCAAGGTATTTGACAAAAGCAATTTAAGGAAGGAAGGTGGACTCTTTTGACTCCCAATTTGAAGGTATCGTCATCTTGGCGATGTAGCGGGGGTGCCTGAGTGTGAGGTGGCTGGTCACAGCGTGTCCTCAGCTGGGAAGCAGAGAGAGAGAGAGAGAGAGAGAGAGAGAGAGAGAGAGAGAGAGAGAGAGAGAGAGAGAATATGACAGCTCACTTCTCCATGGAATGCTGCCCGCTATGTTTAAGTGGGCCTTCCTGCCTCAGTTAACCCAATCTACAGACTGCCCCACAGACAGGCCCAGGGGTTTGTCTTCTGTCCATGCTCAGTCTTGTCAGTTTGTCAGCAAAATTAACCATTATACCCTCTCCCTGACTCTTGAGGCCCTGGGATTGTTGGGGCTGGATTACAGGGCCTGTCTTGCTTTACCTGGGTTTCAGAAAACTGTGTAGTGACATTTTCAACCTCGTCCAGGAACTTAAGATCCTTACAGGCAAAAATCTCACTGTCCTCATGTTCAGGAAGAGTATGAAGTACATGTAGCATTTACAAACCACCTACTATGTGCCAGCCTCTGAAGCAGTGTTTTTCACATACCTTTTAGAAATGTGTCACCTAACACCTACACCACGACCTGGCACATAGTAGCTGTCCCTTGGCCCCCTGGTCACTTGTGTCTGTATTCTCCCAAGCTCCTGGACCTATGATTGTTACTGAAGGTGCTTTTGTCTCCCCCTCACGGCCCAGGGAACTGGGCAGGTGACAGGATTACTACCCTTGCAGAGCAGTCATCTGGCATCTGAGAGAAAGCCAGCCTTCTCTTCAGCGTGTCTCTCCTAGCAGATGGGACTTAGTGTGTTTGCTGGCTCCCCTGCTCCAACATGAAAGGGAACAGATTGGATCCCCAGGACTCACCTCTCGAGAACACAAACAGCTGGTAGACATCCCCACCCACAAATTCAGGTGTCACGGGGCTCAGCTTTGTTCTTACAAACCTAGACTAGGGGACATTAACCCCAATGCCTCGGGGTGTGTTCTGTGAGCCTCCCCTTCCAGCCCCATAGCTGTACTCTGGTTGTTGAATCTTGACCCACACGTAATAATCCCTGCCCCACAGGCCCCTCAGTAAAAGCCTCTGCAGGTTCCACTGAAGGGCTCCACCCAGACCCAGCCTGTCTGCTGCCATCTGTCTACCCACCAGGTCATGTGTGTGACTCTTGGAGACCCCGGGGGAGCTAAGCCATGTCTGTTCTAGGACTCATGGCCTCTCTGTGCTCCCAGCTCCAGAGGAGTGGACACTCGGTGCAGTCTCTGCTCTTCTCTAATTCCCTTTGTATGCTCAGGAAGCCCTTATCAACTTGAGACCATAAGCCAGATGTAAGGAAACATAACCCAGGAAGATGGCTAACATTCTGTGGGCAACTCTTACTTTCTTCACAGTCATAGCCCTGCTCAAAGATAGCGAGCACAGGGCCCCACTTCCTGTTTGGAGGAATGGAAAAGAGAAAAATACAAGGAGAAGGGGAACTCATAGATGAATGTCAAAACTATTTAGCCCAAGTGGATGTCTCTCACAGGCTACCTTCAATTCCGGCTCCTCTACCAACTGCAAACTCACCTGTTCAGGGTCCCAGGAAGAGCTGGGCCAGGATGGGCTGCCACCTTCTCAGGGACTTTATGCTGACTACTGGACCATCTGTCCTTCAAATGGTCATGCTCCTGTTCTTCCTGTTCATGCATTGGGGTTCAGGGAGTAACTGATCAGAGGACTGTGCACCCTGGGGTTCTCAGTGATCTTGGTAGACTTAAGTACAGATGGTAATAGTGCTGGACATCAGGGTTTCATTGGCAGGAGAGGAGCACCAGGAAGTCTTTAGAAAGGAGATGGCGTTGGATGCTAAGGTTTGGATCGGTGAGTGGCCGGGGAGGTAGGCAGCAGAGAGGATGCTTTCAGGAGTTGTGCTCCAAAGGCAGAAGCTGCTTGTCACTTCTATTGTTTTATCTAGTGCTGGGATGGGACCTGGGGGCTTGGGTGTGAGAGACATGTGTTCTACCGCTGAGCTACATTCATGGGCCTTGCAGCTTCTCAGGTTCAAGCTTAAGCATGGCCTTAGTGTGGATGTCTGAGGAGGCTGTTGGGATACAGGACAGCCTGACTTCCTTAGTACCAGAGTGGCCCTGTGTAGACCCAGAAGTCATAATGAAAGGGCACAACTCCTGCTCATTCTGTTCGGCACAGGCAAGTCCCTCAGCAGGTCCCAGCCTCCTGACCCATGTCTCCTCAGCTGCAGCATAGAAATGATAATGTTTGAGTGGGCTTCTCATGGTGGCTGTGAGACTGAGCTAATGTGTATACACAGGAACCTGGAAGGAGCCTGGCTGCAGAAGAGGCTGGGAGGGAGAATGTCAAGAGCACAAAAGGCACATAGAATAAAAAAGTCGAGGCAGAAGACAGAGGTAAGAAGCCAGCACTCAGTATCCACCTCTTGTAGACTTAGACCCGTTAGCTCTGTTCCCACTGGGGTACCAAGCTTTGGCCAATGAATTATAAAAGATTCCCCCAGGGCTGTTCTCCTCCCTCTCCCTCTCCCTCTCCCTCTCCCTCTCCCTCTCCCTCTCCCTCTCCCTCTCCCTCTCCCTCTCCCTCTCCCTCTCCCTCTCCCTCTCCCTCTCCCTCTCCCTCTCCCTCTCCCTCTCCCTCTCCCTCTCCCTCTCCCTCTCCCTCTCCCTCTCCCTCTCCCTCTCCCTCTCCCTCTCCCCTCCCCCTCCCCCTCTCCCTCTTCTTCCCCATCTCCCTTTTTCTCTCCCTCTCCCTTTCTTTCTCTCTCTCCTTCTTCCTCCCCTTCTCCCTTTCCCTCTCCCTTTCTTTCTCTCTCTCTCCCTCTTCCTCCCCTTCTCCCTTTCCCTCTCCCTCTCCCCTCCCCCTCCTATTCCCCCTCCTCCCCTCTCTGTCTCTTCCCATCCAGTCCCCAGTGCTACCTCCCAAGACGAGTGCTGGGAACTCAGCTATTGTGCTGCACAGGTTCCACACTGTTAGAGGGAGAAGATGTCCTGTCTGAGGACCTCTGAGTCTCCAGACAATAACTGGTATCAGGACCCAGGGCCGGAGGGCACCATCTGGGGATTGGGTCTCCAGCCACAACGGTGCAGTCCCAGTTGATGCCAAGGGCAATGGAATCTCGCTGTCTCTGCTGAACCCTACTCCTGTTGTAGGATCAGGAGCAAATGTAAAGGCTACAACTTCTAGAAAGTAAGTATTGGGGTGGTCTGCAGTGGGACAGAGGGACTACATTCCTTCTGAGTTTTGGCTTGAATCAAAACTTTGCTACAATTATTTGTTGATTGGTTGATTGCTTGAGGTAGGTTTTATGTGTGTAGTGCAGGCTGGTCTCACACTCCCTGTGCAGCCGAGGATGATCTTGAACTTCTGGAATGCTGGGATCATAAGTGTGCACTGCCACGCCTGGTTTATGCAGCACTGGGAATGAACCCAGGGCTCTGTGAACTCTTTGACTGAGCTACATCCTTAGCCCCTATTTATCGTGCATTTGTAACAGCTCTGTCTGTGGGGCACACCTCTCTGATCTTTTAGGAGCCTGAAACTGAATGTGGTGGCACTGACCTGTCCCATGTCATACCCTACCCTCCATTCCCCCTCCCCCAACTTGGGAATCGAAGGCAGGAGCATTAGGATCAGGACTTCAAGATCATCTTGAGTTACACTGCAAGTTCATCGACAGCCTGGGCTGCATAAGATTCTGTTTCTTCAGCCCTGGCCCCCATCTCTAGGAAGGAATAACTGTTCTCTTATTTATGATCTATCAGTGCTTGATATAAACTCCTGGTAGAGAATATAAAAATCCACAATATGTGTAACTATGTGCTTGAGCCTCTCCTAGTTGTTTTAACAAGAAAGATTTTCCCCTACTTTTAAAATGAAAAATAACATTTTTTATATACAATACATTCTGATTGTGGTTCCCCTCCCCCAGCTCATCCCAGATCCATCCCACCTTCCCTCCTACCCAAATCCACACCTCTTCCTGTCTTTCTCTTGATAGACAACAAACAGGCCTCTAAAATAATAAGATAAGACAACAAGAAACAAACCAGAATGGGAAAAAAACTAATGAAAGAAAAAGAGTCCAAGAAAAAGCATAAGGGACATACATAGACACAGAGATACACACATCCACACACACTTGGAAACCATAATCTTTAACAGGACCTAGAATTCTGTCTCCAGAGCCTAGAACATCAACCATAGGGCAGAGGCGCCAGTGTAGCCCAGTGACAGAGCACTTGCCTAGCACATGAACGGCTCTGAAGTCATCCAACAGAGACAAATAGGGAAAGAAATGAAATCAAATGGAAAAATAAAAACTGTAGCTTTTCTTGATGTGGAAAAGTTCCCCTGGGCTCCCAGCAGGGGGCAGACACTTGGTTTACAAGAAGCTCATCTCCTTTCAAAGACTTTAAAAGTTTGTCTTAGGACACAGATGTTAAAAATAAACTTGAGAGAGGCCCAGCAATTGAGGCAACCGGAGGCTGTCAGACCACCTCAGCCTGCAGATACCATGTTATCTTCAGTCAAAGGCTGTGCTTCCAAGTGGCCCAGAATGTGTGCAGCTGCATCAATCTCTGCATCTATCTCTGCATCCATCTCAGTATCAGTCAGCACAGTGGCAGGCAGTAGACTCCAGAGGAGTGGGAGATGCTCATGACCAACACCAGACTCCAATTTCTGGTCCTCGTCCCTAATCACATACCTTCTCCTGGCTGTCACCCACACTCCTTCAGTGTGGCTTGCTTTTCTCTAGGGAATGGAGGGGCCAATAAAGATTGCCTGGGACATCTGAGGCTGCTTTCTGATGAGCCGAGCAGTGTGTGATATGGACCCAAGGTTCACAGAGAGCTCAAGGAAGAGCATGAAGACTCTAATGACAGGATGGCCAGTTACAGAAGATAGTTGAGGTTTGTTGGGTGTGCTGCTTGCTGTGTGCCAGTCATCACAGCAGTGGGGAGGCTGAGGCAGGAGAATCTTGCCTTGAAATTATGTCTCAAAGTAATAAAAGTCTACTTTAAAAAAATGTTGAGATAGGGTCTTACTGTATAGTCTCAAACTCACAGAGATCTATCTGCTTCTGCCTCTCATTCCATCTGAGTGACAAAATGAGAGATATGTGCCACTAGGACCTGCAGAAGTCTATTTTTAAAACCTACCAATTAACTATGTTATGTGTGCCACAGTGATAACCCTGTGCTATGTAAATATACCAGTCCTTGGCTGTTCTAAAGTTTCTCCTGCCTAATCTCTAAGATAAAGCTATCTCACCATAGTTTTATTCAATACATTACCAGGCATGGTGGCACATGCCTACAGTTCTACCACTCTGGAGGCAGAAGTAGAGGATCAGGAGTTCAAGGTTATCCTCACTACATAATGAGTATGCCTTAAGGACATTTTTTTCCCATAGCCTGGTGTGATGTGGGCAAGCCTCCAGTATAAATTTAACCATCTAATATCTCCTCATTGCTTAGGGTATCATCATTCTTGGGTCTTCAAATTGGGCCCAGCTTGGACAAGTAGCATCAGCCTTCTCAGGGTGGCAGAGTCTTAGACCCATACTAGACTTAATGAACCAGAACCTGAATTTTATATAGATCCCAGAGGACTGGTGTGCACATAACAGCTGGGGAAGCCATGCTGCTGGGACTATACTTGACAGTGCCCTGCATGCAAGCATGCATTGAGATGATCTCACCAACAATGCAGGTGTCCGCTTCACTGTACCAGCTTTACAACTTACTGCTACTTCTGGGGGTGGTGCTTTGTATCCTTCCACATCAGTGATGACTACAGCACAATATTTATTACCTATCTATCTATCTATCTATCTATCTATCTATCTATCTATCTATCTATCTATCTATTTTATCATCCATCTATCATCTATCTATTTTGTCATCTATCACCTATCTATTTATTTTGTCATCTATCTATCTATTTATCATCTATCTATCTATCTATCTATCTATCTATCTATCTATCTATTTATCATCTGTCTATCTACCTACCTACCTATCTAGCTTTTGTGACTGAGTATGAGTGTAGAGTTCAGAGGACCCTCCCTTGGTTCTCTTCCTTTACCACATGGATTCCCAAGATTGAGACCCTCAGGCTGGGCATTTGGCAGCAAGTGCTTTTCCTCGTTGAGCAATCTTGTCTGGTCCATAATTACAGTCTTTTAAAAGACATTTTCAGTAGCAAATGTGGGAGGACTGATGGCGTCAGCTCATGGGTCCAACTTTGTTGGGTTAAGCACATCAAAGTCACATAGAAGGCTTTTGAAACCCAGCTTTCCTAAGGGCACCCCCATACTCAGCCAGCCTGACTGAGGGTCTAGATTTGCATTTCTGACAAGTCCTCCTGGGGGTGTTGATAGGTGGTCTAGCTAGTCTGTGTGAATCCTGGTGCCATCCTCCTGGTGTCCTCCCTGTTTTTCATCTCTGTCAGTGACAGAAGTTGGAAGGGTGAGATTAAGGAAGGATTTTGTGCCAAGAGGCGTCAGGCTGATAGGAACTCATTCACTCACCAATCTTTGCAGAGTATGATGGGCTTCCATCAGCACTAAAGCTGATAGCCAGTGTGCTGCCTAGTTTTTATGTCAACTTGACACAACCTAGGGCAATGGTTCTCAGCCTTCCTAATACTACAACCTTTAATAGAGCTCCTAATGCTGTGGTGACTCCCAACCATAAAATTATTTTTGTTGTTCCTTCATAACTATAATTCTGCTTCTGTTATGAATTATAATGTAAATATCTGACATGTAGGATATCTGATATGTGATCCTGTGAAAGGTTTGTTCAACCATGGAAGAGTTGTGACCCACAGGTTGAGAACAACTGAGAACTACTGACCTAGCACCATCAGAGACGAGAGAACCTCAATTGAGAAAATGGCTCTATACAGTTGGGCAATAGATAAGACTTAATTAGTGATCACAGCCCACTGTGAGTAGTGCCACCCCTGGGCTGATGGTCCTGGACTGTATAAGAAAGCAGTCTGAGCAAGCCACAAGGAGCAAGCCAGTGAGCAGCACTCCGCCACGGCCTCTCATCCACTCCTGTGTCTAGGCTCCTGTCTTGTTTGTGTCTCCGCCCTGACTTTCATCAGTGATAGAGTGTGGCTTGCGAATCCTAAGCTGAAATAAGCCCTTTTCTCCCCAAAGTTGCTTTTGGTCATGGTACTTTATCATGACAATAGAAACCTTAACTAAGACAGCCAAATTCTGGGTGTGGAGAGATGGCTCAGTGGTTAAGAGCATTGACTGCTCTTCCAGAGGTCCTGAGTACAGTTCCCAGCAACCACATGGTGGCTCACAACCATGGGTTCTGGTGCCCTATTCTGGTGTGTCTGAAGAGAGTGACAGTGTATTCACATATATAAAATAAATAAATAATAAATAATTAGTAATAATAATAATAATAATAATAAAGACAGCCAGATTCTTAAAGCTGTGAGTCTCCCAACAGGAATAAATACTGTGGAGGCTTTGCTAAAGTCTAGGCAGGTTCAGGGTTTAACCTAGTGCATTCTTTTGAGGGCTGCTGTCAGGCTCTCATTGAAATGCTGTGGGACTTAAGCAATTAACAGCGTTGATTGTCTTTCCCTCCTCCATTTCATTTGACGTAGGGAAAGAGGGAGTGGAGTCACATAACTTGGAGTTAATCATATTCACTAACATCGCTGGTCCTTTAACAACCCCTCTCTTGTTTAATTTAGTCAATCATTTATTGTATTAATCAGAGTAGGTTAGTGTTGTGCTGCAGTAACAAATAGTCTCTAATCCCAGGATAGTAAAACGAGACTTTGTCTCCAAAATTACATTTCTTAATACAGGTTAGCGGGAAGGAGAGTGGGGGAGGGCTTTTTGTGTCCACTCGGGTACAAGTTGGTAGGAGTTTCTCCTTAACTCTTGTCTTCATGGCTGTCATTGGTAGTAGACCAAAGTGTTGGATGCTCTCCTGCCACGGATGAAATGTTCTGGTCTGCAATAGGCACTTCCTTATAAAAAACACTGGTCTACAATATGACTTCCATGCACAACTCTAATTCCATGTTCTGTCCCAATGTAGAGGAAGTCAGAGAAGTGTCACCCCCACCCCCGACCCCCTCCCCGCCATGGGCTTAAGAAGGAGGCTAGCCAACAAGTGAGTCTTAGAAGACTCCTGGCTTTGCTTTCATCTCCCACCATCACCCCATGCTTCTTCTCTGCCTCTCTGAAATAGCCTTTCTGAACTGGGTGACAGGTATCCTTGATTTGCTTGTGTTCTTGCCGAATGCGTGATGTTGTTTTACCGGCACGTGCTATTGACTTTTGTCGGTACATTCTGCTTTAGACCTCACTGAATGTCTCCCTTGCCCTCAATGCTATTCTTTTAGTAACTATCCATGCTGTCAAGTGTGCATCAAATCTGCTACTTCTGGCTGTCTCATGGACCATTTTTATTTACCATCTTCCCCAGGGATGGGGAGCCAGATTGCTTCTCTTTAACACATTGTTCATTTTCCTACGTGTGCGTACACAGAAATATAAAAGAGTATTTGAAAAATGAACACGGGATTAGAACTTCAGGGTTCTGGGGCATGGATATTGTTACGGTTTGATTCTGAAATATCTCCCACAAAGAATGTTCTGGACACTTGGTCCTCAGATTGTGGAGCTAGTTCAAAGACTTTGGAGCCTGTAGGAAGTGTGACCTTGCAGAAGTAGGTGACTAAGGGGCAAGACTTTGAAGATTGTATCTACTCTGGTTCAGGCCTGATCTCTCTGCCTTCTGGCCTGCCACCAGGTGAGCAAGTTGCTACCATGTGCTCCCCCTGTCCCGTGCTCCCACTGCCCTGGAGTTAATCTACTTTGCCTTCCCCACCAGGAAAGACTGACGCTGGAATTGTGGGCCAAAAAAACGTTTCTTCTCCCAAGTTGCTTCTATCAGGTATTTTGTTACAGCAGACAAGAAAACTAATGAATACAGATAGTATTTAACCTAAGACTATCGTACAGTCCCCCTGCCTCCCAAGTTAGCCTGCACTCCTGCCAGCAGATAATCAGGGTCCTCCTCCTGCCACATCCCTGCCAACCCTACATCACCCAGAGTTCTAATTTTTGTTCTTCTGACTTAAAACAAAACAAAATAAAAAAAGCTCAAGCTACTACTTCTTTCTCCCACCCCTTCTTTCTCCCCTCTCCATCCCTACCTTCTCTTCTGTCCCCTTCCTGGTTCCCTTCTGTTTTTCTTCTCCTGTCCCCTCCCATGCCTTCTTGTTGCACTATACAGCCCAGGCTGTCCTAAAACTCACAATCCTCCTGCCTCAGCTTAGAATCAGAGATTTGCACCATCTTCAATTTTATTGCCTCCTCTGGTGTGTGTGTGTGTGTGTGTGTTTGTGATGCATATATTATTGCTTTCACAAGAAGTCCTCCAGTGTCTACTACATTCGAGCATGACTTTAAATGTTTGCTATTTTAGTTTTAACTTCAGAGAAAGACCTGTGAACAACCTGCATCCATTGTCTCCTTCAAGTTGCTACATGTTAGTTTTCCCAGCTTAGAAGGGATTTGTCTATCTCTGAGACTTGCCTTTTGTCTGTTACATCGCATTTGTGTTTCTGCAGTCACCTATGATGCTTCATAACGTTCTCCATGATGTCTCTCACTGAAGTAAAACCTGTAATTGCACATTATCGACGTTACCCACTTATTAGTCTGTGGGCCGTCCTTCAGAGTGTTGCCTAGGGAATAATTCCCATTGGCAGTGTCTGCTTCACAGAGGAGAGGCTGCTGCTCACACCTGGCTCCATCTCCCCTGTGACTTCCAGCCAATCCCAGACAGCTGAGGTGAGGAGATGCCACAAAGCACTGAATTGAAATTGCAGAAGACGAGTGAGAAAAACATGGCTTTCAGAAAGAAAACAACCAAGCAGAGCAAGCAGGCCACCTTGGGGAGGCACAAGCCAGCGACACTGCACTCTGCAAGCTTAGCTTGTTTTATTTAATTGGTTTATCTTGATAAGATGCAAAGAGGTCAGTGGGGTTTAAATCGCTGTGCTGCCCATTTTAAATCCAAGAATCTAGAACCGATGACAAGGAGGACCAGGCCTGCCTCTCCCATTGACCTGTCTGGAAAGAAAAGGAACCTCCAAGCTGGTGACAGAAGACACAAGGGTGTGACAATGCAGTCTAGAGTAGAACCCAAGCCAGCCCTAGGTGTCCTGAAAGTTGTCAAATGCATTTTAATCACGGAGTCATTTTTAAATGTTCAGATCATTTTAGTTACTGGAATGGACAGTTTTTTTAAAACATATGTAACAATAAAAGTGTATACACTTTTTTTTTAATTTGAAAGAAAGAAGAGACACTTTTTTTTTTTTTTAAATTCTCCTATGTTTTCATTTATTAGTCTCAGATGTAGGTATCCAGCTGGTATCCTGAGTCACATCTGTAATCTCAACATTCAGGAGGACTGAGACAAGTTTGAGGCCAGCCTGGGCTACAGTTAGTCCCATGTCTAATCCAATGCATTTCAAGATTTCAGCCCCTGTATATGGTATAGAAAGACTACCGACAGACACCTACAGCTTGGGGTTGGCGACTACCTTGCGAGTTGTCAGAAGTATCCCCCATTACTACTCTTGTCTTCTCTCTAAGTCTCTACAAAACCTTGTGTGGGGAGTGGAGAGTAGATCAGGGTCACACACTCACATCTGTGCTGGATTGAGATAGATTTGGTTTCTTTAAACACAGAAATGTTACATGAATATATTTTGTTTTAGTCTCAGGTGTGGGAAATGGGGCTGCTTCAGATCTTCCACAGCACCTATGATTTGTCCAGTGCTCTGGATGGGGTGTGACTTTGCCAACCTAAGAAGATAGTTTATAGCCCCTGAGAGAGGGCTGCTGCCCTCCCCCCCATGCTGCCGTTTTTGCTGCTGTTTGCTGGGTTGCTGGTTGGAGATATCCTGAGGATGAATATTGGATCTGCTCCAAGAAATTCAATGCCTCTAATCAGCAGAAATTAGTCTAAAGATATCTATGCCCCTTTTCCCTCTAACCTACTTTCTCTCCTACCTAGTGTTGAGGGATTGGAAGGAATAAGGGTGGAGAAGGGTGGTAGAGAAAAAAATCCCAATAAAGTAGTCAAAAGTATAGTTACAGACAGACAGCAGAACTTGTGAATGGCGGTAGGGATGTTGTGGCATGGGAGAATTAGAATAGCACATGCTTGCTTCCACCATGGAGGACAGTGGTAGCCATGCTGGGCAGAAGGAAGGCAAGGACCATCAGAAGTCCAGGAAGGCTATTTTGTGGAGAATGTCTTCATTTACGTTTGTCTTCACTTACGTTTTTTACATGTGGTCTTATATATCATGTACGTAGCCCTGGCTGTACTAGAACTCACTCTCTAGACCAAGCTGGCCTCAAACTTGGAGATCTGCCTGCCTCTGCCTCCCAACTGTTGGGATTAAAGGTGTGCAGCACCATTTAAAAAAAAAAAGACAGGGTTTCTTGTAGGCCAGGATGGCCTCTAGGTCACAATCAGCATCATTTTATTTCATTCTTTACTGTACTAGGGATTGAACCCAGGGCCTTGTGCATGCTAGACAAGTGAATCTTTTCCCTCATATATTTAAAATGTCTGAAGGTTGAATTCATCTGAGGGCTGCCAGTTTACTGTCCTTGGGGTTTGGTTTAGTGTGGTTTGGTGGTGGAGGTAACACAGCCCACTCCCCAAGGGCATACTCTGTCAGCTCAGCCTTCCGTGCTCAGCCTGAATCTCCTCATCCCTGGCTTTTCAGTTCTGACTTGACAAGTCAGAAACCATGGGGTCTGAGACAGTGTTCCCTGAAGGACTTGCCAGGTTTAAAACCTCCCTGTCCTGTTTTTGAAACTCAAGTCAACATTTGTCCATTTCCAATCAGGTGAGGTCAAGCCCAGTTTTTGAAATTCCTCCACAAGTCCACGTGCCCATGGGAATTTGAAACAGAGTCAGCATGGCCCTTGTTGTCCTCAGCCATTTTCCTTATTTTAAAACCAACCTTCCCTCACTCTCTTGTCCCACCCTGGTTTTGTTTGGATTTTTTTTTGGGGGGGGGGGGCAGGGTCTTGCTATACATCCCAGGCTGGCCTTCAACTCACTTATGTAGCCTAGGTTGGTCAACCTCTGGCTCCTTGTGTACTGGAGATGTGGCTGTCAACAACAGTCCCAGCCCCTCAGTCTCATCTTTCCCTGAACTTCAGGTCAGGTCGTGACTCTGCTCCTCACGGTCTCCTCCCTGAGAGATGCCCAAGCATACAGTGTTCTCATCTGGGGGCCATGTGGACCTTAGAAAAACCTCCTAAACTCTCAGCTTACTGCATCCACAACAGGAAAATGAGGGCTTTGAACTGGGCACCACCAAGGTGCCTTCCAACACCAGGCTTTTGGGTTAAGTGTCCCTTTGGTGGAAACTATAGACTCTGATTCCAGAAAATTTGTGATTCTATGGCTGCCTGGCTTGTTCTCCACTGTCCATGTGGGTTCTAGGAACCCACATGTTCCTGTGCACTGCAGCAAGTGATCTGAACTGTGGAGCCAGCTCTCCAGCCTGCCCCTCACTCTCCTTGTTCGGGAGGACACTACTCTCCACCCTCAACTAATGGCTCCCAAAGACAGGGTTTAAATCAGGGTTTAAACCCTGATGACAAATCAAAGTACCCAGACTAGCTCAGTTGGGAACAGAGTTGAGTTGGGGGGTGAGAGAGCACTTTAAATTCACTTCTGCTTGGTTTTCAATGGAATGGGGAAGATGTCTCTTCCTCTATGGCAGGGAGCCTGAAATTTCAGCCCAGACCTGTCTGAGGTCATGTTTTCTGCTGTGCAGAGAAAGCCCTCTTGTGTAGCTGAGAAGGAAGGCCACAGGCAAAGGAAGAGCAGAGAGTGGGTGGAGGCTCAGGGAAGAGGTGTTCTTCCTGGCATTGTGGTCTCCAGTCCTGGTTGCAGGTGTCTCCAAAGCAGATCAAGTTCAGCTATAATCTGTCCTATTTATCTGTCTACTCTTTGAGCCAATGAATAACTGGGGGTGTGAGGGGGTAGTGTTGTTCTAGGGGTTCAACCCAGGGCTTGGGACATGCAAGGCAGGCGCTGTACCACTGAACTACACACCAAGCTTTCTTTTTATTTTTTATTTTGATACAAGGTCTCATTAAGTTGCCCAGTCTGACTTTGAACTTACTATATAGCCCAGGGGTGTCTTGAATAGTGTGGTCCTGCCTTAGCCTTTTGAGGAGTTGGCATTACCACAGAAGGGCCCACCTTCCTTCCTCCTTTGGCTATTTGTTGAAGTGAACCGAAGTGGACTTATATACAATGGAATGACACTCATTCTGATTTCCACAAAGATGAGAGGCATGATCTTAAACCTTGGATTGAGTGTGTGTTTCGTTTGTGTGTCATTTGTAGCGAAGAGATAAATCCATGTGGATATGTGTACTTGTGCATGTACATGCATATACAAGTCAGAGACTGACATTACATGTCTTCTATTTCTTTCCATGTCACCATCACCACCACCGCCACCACCACCACCACCACCACCACCATCATCATCACCATCACCATCATTTGTTATTAGTCTTGAGAGAGTATCTCTCAAAGAATGTGGCTAACCAATGAGCTCTGGAAATCCACTCCCTAATGCTTTTTACTTGGGTTCTGGGGATCAGAACTTGGTCCTCATGCTTGTACAGGGAGGTAGTTTGGATAGAATGGGCCTATAAACTCATATGTTTGAATGCTTGGTCACCAGGGAGTAGAACTCTTTGAAAGAATTACAAAGATTAGAAGGGGTGGCCTTGTTGGAGTAGGTGGGGCCATGATGGAGGGAGTGCGTCATTGGGTTTGAGCTTTGAGGTTTCAATGGCCCATGCCAGGCCCAGTGTCTCCCTCTCTCTCTCTCCTCTTCCCCCCTCTCTCTTTCCCCTCTTCTTTTCCCTCTTTCTCTCTCCCCACTCCCCACTCCCTTTCCCCCTCTCCCTCTCTGGCTATGGTTTAGGAAGTACCTCTTAGCTACCTCTCTAGCACCATGCACGTCTGCCTGCCACCGAGCTCCCCACCACGATGAGCTAGCTCTTCTGGAACTGTAAGCCAGTCCCAACTAAATGCTTTCTTTCATAAGAGTTGCTTTGGTCACGGTGTCTCCTCACAGCAATAGAACAGTAACTAAAACATGGTGCTGGCTATTTTATGTCAACTGGACACAAGTTAAAGTCATCTGAGAGGAAGGAACTTCAACTGAGAAAAGATTAGGTTGTGGTTAAGCCTGTAAGACATTTTCTTAATTAGTGACTGATGGGGAGGACCCAGCCCATTGTGGGTGGTGTCGCCCCTAGGCTGGTAGTCCTCAGTTCTATAAGAAAGCAGGCTGAGCAAGCCATGAGGAGCAAGCCAATAAGCAGCAGCCCCCTATAGCCTCTGCCTCAGCTCTTGTCTCCAGGTCCTGGCCCTGTTTGAGTTCTTGTCCTGACTTCCTTTGATAATGAAGAGTAATGAGGAAGTGTAAGCCTAATAAACCCTTCCTCCACAAGTTGCTTTGGTCATGGTGTTTATTCACAGCAGTAGACACTCTAGCTAAGACAAACACACAGCGAGCCCTTTACCCACAGAGCCATCTCCCAGCTCCATACTTTGTTCTTAACGTTTTACTACGATCTCCTTCTTGGTCCTCATTTCTTTGGGCCCTCACACTATTCTAAGGTCTTTAAAAAAAAAACATTGTTTTTATTTATTCTTTGAGGATTTCACATCATGCACCCCAATCCCACTCATGTCCCAGGCCTTCCACATCTGTCCTCCACCCTTGTAACCTTCCCTCAAAAGAAAAATTAAAATAAAATAAAAAACAAACCAACCCATCTCACCTATTCCCTCTGACCATGACTTGCTCCTCTGTCAATCAGCCTTCTCCCACACTAATCCCAGCCATTGATCTCCAGGTTCTCCACCTACTTGTACCATTCCACATCTCCGTCTTTCTCACCTCTCCATCACACAGGGGTCTGTGGTATGTGACACAGTGTACCCTTTTGCCAAAACAGCTTTCTTTGCAAATGTTTGTTGCAATTGAGTCATTGGTTTGATTCAAGGCCTCTAGCTTCTGCCACACCATCAATACAGGATCCTCACCGAGACTCTTGGAAGTCCTGCGGTTGCCCAGAGCCATGGAGGTCCTAAGGCTGTGACTCCCCTCAGCGATTTCTGGCAGATCATAGATTCTGATAATTCCCGTTCTTCTTGTCTCCTAAACCTTAGGATTACTGGCCTGTGCTACTAGGCTGGCTCACCGTGACATTCTTACACATGCTGTAGATGAGGGTACCAATCAGAGATTGACAAATCCTTCTGCCAGGAGCGGGGTCCATCAAGGAAGCTGAGATGTGTGTGACTCCTCACAGACCTTACCCTAGGGATTTCAGTGAGTCCCAGAGTCTAGGACAGCAGATCTGGGACTTTCCCTAATGAATGGAAACACTGGACACTGAGCACGGATCCAGTCAGAAGTCTCTATAGCTACAGTCTGTTCAACATTAGAGCCAAGGTGGTCTGTGCTGGCTAGGGGAAGCCCACACCAAAAGCCCTTGGAAGGTCTTGAAGCTTTTTATGAAGAAGTCAGGCACAGGCAAACACATACTTGCATACACATGAACCCAAGGGTGTTGTCAGCACACTGCAAAGACAATATGTTTTATCTCTTTATGCAAAAATTCAAAACGATTTTCTCAAGCAGTGTCTATTAAAGGCACATCTACTACCAGGAATGTTTCAGGAGAAAAAGGGGAGGAATGTGTGAAGGCAAGATATTCTCAGTGCTGTAACTTCCCCAAAAGTCCTTCATACCAGAGAGCAGAGTGGGGTCTGGTGATACAAATAAAGTCAGCAGCCCAGCTTGGGGCCCTTGGTAGACCTCCAGTGGAAGTCAGCGGTTCCCAATAATAAAATCCCCAGCTCCCAGATTAAATCTAGGTCAAGTAAATCAACCTCTTGGGTGGATCAGCAGTTTGGCAAAAGAAGGATGGTTTCTCTGCCCAGCCCAGGCTGGTTGATACCTACAGTTAAGGGGGACCAGGAGAGGTCAGAGCCTGGGTGTATTTGACCACTAGAGGGCGCCGGGGAGCAGGAAATCTCATGATTGGGTGAGCGCCACACATTGTCATCCCTGTTTACCGATACCAAGGCAAGAGGCCAAGGCTGTTTAAATGGGAACCAAAGTGCATCACCCTGCCTGGTGCTCTGGGCACTCCCTGACTTCCGCTTCTAGGAAAAGCCAGGGAAGTTCCTTCTCTGTGGCAGTCCAAGAGACACGCATCTTCATAACTGTTCCAAATTGGACGGCTGTCCTGGCTGGTTCTCCAGCCACTGAGATAGATCCGTATTCTTCTGAACTGAGGGTCTCTCGATAATGAGCAAATTAAGTGAAGGCAGGAAAGGAAAGGAGATAAAGACAGCTATTTCTTTGCTTCTTTAAAAATAAGTGTGTATGTGTGGTATTATTTCACAAATAAAGTTTACATACATTCTAGTATCTTGATATGTTTATACGTTTTGGAGTGGCTAAATCAGGCTAGTAATTGAGCATATTATCCCACATCTTTTTTGTTTGTTTGGAGTTTTTTTTTTTTTTTGGTTTTTTGAGACAGGGTTTCTCTGTGTAGCCCTGGTTGTCCTGGAACTCACTCTATAGACCAGGTTGGCCTCGAACTCAGAAATCCGCCTGCCTCTGCCTCCCAAGTGCTGGGATTAAAGGCGTGTGCCACCACCGCCCGGCTGTGTGCCTGCTCTCTATTTAAATTTTTTTACCTCACGTCAGGACTCCAAAGATGGACTGGGGTGGGAGGATGGGGACATTGCTTTGTCCCTCTTCCCAATGTGGCCTCATTAAATAAAGCTGCTTTCCATTATTAATTTGGCTATTTGAATTGGCTCCTTGAGGAGGGGGGAGCCTAACTGGCTTGTTGGAGCACAGGTTGTGACCTCCAAGTCTGATAACACTCTATGTCACAAAATGAGATCTCTGGATTTAGCAGCCTCGCTGAAATGCTGGGACTTTGCCCACCCCTAACTCCTGGCAAACATGATTTTATTCTCTGCTTCTGAGAACCCTGCTGTCTGATTTCACATCTAGGTGCGTGCCTGTGGCATTTCTGAAGGCTGCTTGTCTGCTCTGCCCACAGCAGGATGCTCTTTTGGACAAGAGCACCCTCAGTGCTTGCCCATGAGTGGGCGTCGAGGAAGTGCCCATGGAGTTGCTTCTGGAAGAATGAATTGTTTACTGAGAAAATTTACTTGCCAAGACCATGGAGATGTTTTACCTAAGAACTGAAAGCATCGTCACTGGCAAAGGGATAAGCTTGAGCAGCCAAGAAAAGGACTCCTGCCCCTAAGGTCTCTGTGCTGCAAGTCCTAGTCCAGGATGGCAACATACAGAGAGCTTAGGACTGATGAAAAATTCCTTCCTCCCTCCCCTCCTCCCTTCCCTTCCTTCTTTCTTTCCCTTCTCTTCTTCTTCTCCTTCTCTCTCTCTTTCTCTCTTTCTCTCTCTCTCTTCCTTCCTTTTTTCTTTTTTGTTTGTCTGTTTGTTTGTTTGAGACAGGGTTTCTCTGTGTAATATCCCTGGCTGTTCTGGAACTTTCTTTGTAGACCAGGCTGCCCTCAAACTTACAGAGATCCTCCCGCCTCTGCCTCCCAAATGCTGGGATTCAAGGCATGCATCACCATGCCCAGGGAAAACTTCCTTTTAATACATTAATTTATTTAAAAAATTTTACACATCTTTATTTATGGAAGGGGTAGGGCTTGGGTGTGCCACAGTGCACATATGGACGTCAGAGGACAACACGTAGGTGTCAGTTTTTCTCCTTTCAACATGTGGGGCCAGGGGACTCAGATCATGAGGCTTGGTAGCAGGAGCCCTCATCCACTGAGCCATTTCACTAGACCCCAATTTCCCCTTTTAAGTCTTTCTCCATCTAAACAAACCTGACTTAGGGTTTTACTCCTGTGAGCAGACACCATGACCAATTCTTATAAGGACAACATTTAATTGGGGCTGGCTTACAGGTTCAGAGGTTCTGTCCATTATTATCAAGGTGGGAACATGGCAACATCCAGGCAGGCATGGTGCAGGAGGAACTGAGAGTTCTACATCTTCATCTGAAGGCTGCTAGCAGAATACTGACTTCCAGGCAGCTAGGGTGAGGGTCTTAAGCCCACACCCACAGTGACACACCTACTCCAACAGGGCCACACCTTCTGATAGTGCCAGTCCCTGGGCTGAGCATACACAGACCATCACAAAGCCTTTGCCCTGTACTGAATGAACCTTCAGCTAGGTCAAGAAGCATTTACTGGTCCTTATATAATGGGCTTTGTGTCTATGGAGTGAATGATTGTTTTACTGAGAAAGCAAAATGCCCAGTTAAGTCCTTAACTTCTTTACCCTCCAAACTTCCCATATTCTTTCTCTTCCTTCCTTATTCCTCTTTTCACACATCACAGAACCCATCATTTCAAATTGTGCAATTCAGTAGGTTTTTAAATACATGTATAGTTCTACAACAATAATTCCAGACCGTTTTTATCACCCCCAAAGAGATCCTACATCCATATCACTCCTTCCTTCCTTTCTCCTCATGGCTCCTGAAAACTATCTCTCCCTCCCTCCCTCCCTTCCTCTCCCTCCCTTCCTCTCCCTCCCTCCCTCCCTCCCTTCCTCCCTCCCTCCTTCCTTCCCTCTGTCCCTCCCCCATTTCTCTCTCTTTCTCCGTCTCTTCCTACCTCTCTTTCATTTTTGAGACTGGTCTTCTTTCTATCTATGTGTTCCAATTCTGGATGTTTTATATAATATAATCATTTGGGAAGGTGACATTTTGTGACCGACTTTATCTCTTAAGTTTTGTGTTCTCAAGGCTCTGGGCTGTAGCTTGTTGACGCTCCATTCCTTCTTGTGTGAAGAGCATTCCATCGTGCAGATTTGTCACATTCTCAGCCAGCGCATCAGCCGGAGCTTGACCAAGCCCCTTGCGACTGTTTGTGCAACACTTGTACTTGTTATGCTGTCGAATATTTTTGTTTCCCTTGGTCATCGTGTCAGCTTTCCCGTGGCTGTGACAAATAACATAAAAAAATAAAATTAAATTAAAAGCGGGACCCTTTATTTTGGTTCAAGGGTTTCGGTGGTTTTTTAGACCACAGTTCTCTTGCTGTTGCCATAAGCAGAACAGCTAGATAGCAAGAGCTTGTGGTAGATTCCATAAGGAAGCTTGCTTCTTGTTGGACGGGAAACTGAGTCAGGAAAGGACCTGGGATCCAGAGATCACCATCAAGGGCACTTCCTCAGGGACCTACTGCCACCAACCAGGTCCCATGTCATGAACTTTCTGCCACCTCCCAACATGTCACCAGCTGGGGACCAAGGATGCAACAGTCTCTATTCCAACTATGTACTTTATCCCAGGTAAAATCATGCTCGAGGGAAATTGCTAGGTTGTGCGGTAATTTTGTGTTTCATCTGTTGAGAAACTGCCATACTATTCTCTGACATAGCTGTACCGTTTTACATTTCAGCAGCGTAAGATAGCCCCTCCCCCACATATTCTTACCGACACTTTCTTTTTGGGTGGGTGGGTGGGGCAGTGGTACTAGAGACTGAACCCAGGGTCTTGGGCACGCTAGGCAGGTGCTTTACCACTAGGCTTATACGAGCTTCTGTGCTGACTAGCTTTTTATGTCAACTTGACACAGGCTAGAGTCATTTTGAAAGGGGGGGGGATCTCAATTGAGAAAATGCCCTCCCAAAATCATCCTGTGGCCAAACCTGTGGATCATTTTCTTGATTAGTGGTCAATGGGAGAGGGCCCAGCTCACTGTGAACAGCACTATCTCTGGGCTGGTGGTCCTGGGTGTTATACGAAAGCAGGCTGAGCAAGCCATGAGGAGCAAGGCAGTAGGCAGTGTTCCTCCATGGCCTCTGTATCTGAGTTCCTGTCCTGACTTCCTTCAGTGATGGGCTGTGCTGTGGAACTGTAAGCTGAAATAAACCCTTGCCTGCCCACGTTGTCGTTGGTAATGGCATTTTATCTCAACCATAGAAACCTTAATAAGACATCTGTCTTTTTGCTTATAACCATCCACAGGGTGTGACTGACTTCTGTTTCTTCTGTGACTGATGTGGGACATCTCTGCTGTGTATGTGTGTATTGCTGCTTGCATATTGTTCTGTGATAAATACCTTCTCGAATCTAGGCTCTATTTTAAAATCATAAAATATTACTTTAGTGTATGTGTTTTTGTCTGCACATATGTATGTGTACTCACAGAGGCCAGAAGAAGGTGGTGGATCCCCTGGAATTAGAATTGCAGATGGTTTTGAGCCACGTGTGGGTGCTGGGAATTGAACCCAGTCCTCTGAAAGACTGGCCAGTGCTCTTACCCACTGAGCCACCTCTCCAGCCCCACTTTGTCCATTTCTACACAGAGTTATTTTATTGTCGTTGAATGATGAGTTCTTTATACAATACTAGATTCTTTTTAGGCACACCATGTAAAAATATTTTCTTTTATTTTGTGGATTGTCTTTTCCACTTTTTATAACACCACTTTTAAATGTATTCTTTTATAATATAGTGTGGTGTGGATGCACGCATTTCACGGTGCCCCTACGAGGTCACAAGACAGTGTGCAGGGCCTGGCTCTCTCCTTTCTTGAATGTCCCTGTGGAACTCAGGTTATCAAGTCTGGAGACACACGCCTTTACCTGCTGAGCCATTGGGCCAGCCTGTAGATTTATATTGCATTTTAAAAATCAGAAAATATGCAACCTCCCACTTTCCTCTTCTTTTCCAAAATTATTTTAGCTATTTTAGATTTTATTTTCATGTGGGCATGTGAATGTTTGGGTATGCTTGTCAAGTTTCATAAAGCAGGCAGCTGGAATCCTGGTGTAAAGTTTGACTGTGCCCTTCAAATGCTCATGTGCTAGAAGCTTGTCCTCAGTGTGGCAGAGGTTACTGGGGACTTTAGAGGTGCCATGGTCTCCTGGGCAGTAATCAGAGTTCACAGGGGCTTCACCTGAATGGGTGAATTCACACTGTCCTTGTGGAGTGAACTAGGCTTCAACTCTTTGAAGCTCAGGCTGTCATGAAGCAAAACTGTCTTGGGTGATTGTTCTCTTCTCACCTTCCATTTTCTTCCTTTGTGGTGGTTTGAATACACTTGACCCTGGGAGTGGTACCATTAGAAGGTGTAGCCCTGTTGGAGTAGGTGTGTCATTGTGTGTATAGACTTTAAGACTCTCATCTTTGCTGTCTGGAAGACAGTATTCTAGCAGCCTTCAGATGAAGATGTAGAACTCTCAGCTCTGCCTGCACCATGCTTGCCTGGATGCTGCCATGTTCCCACCTTGATAATAATGAACAGAACCTCTGAACCTGTAAGCCAGCCCAAATTAAATGTTGTCTTTATGAGAGTTGCCTTGGTCATGGTGTCTGTTCATAACAGTAAAACCCTAACTAAGACACCCATCTTGTGATACAACCAGGGTTCACATACCTGGGTTCCAGTGACATACTCTTGAGAACTTTCAACACTGGAATGAAGAGAAAAGTAAATTTGACTTATATACTCAAGTTTTTAAATTTTTCAAGACTCAGGTACTTTGTTGTAGCAACACAAGATAAACTAAGGCATGTTGTATTGAATTTGAACATTCATTTGAGTAGCATTGGCATCTTAACAATGCAAGCCTTTGGGATGTAGCTCAGTTAGTAGAGATTACTTGTTCACATCACTCAGCACCTCATAAAACTGTTCATGGTGGCACGCTCCTGTAATTCTAGTGCTCAAGAGATAGAGACTAGAGGATCAGAAGTTCAAGGTCATCCTCAGCTAGGTAAGGAGTTCAAGGCTCTCCTGGGCCATACAAGACCAAATTCCAAAAGAAAAAAAAAAAGAGTGAAACTGTGGTCCTTCCTTCTTTGGGCTCTACCAGCCCAAGAAGACAAAGGGAGCAGAGTTGACTATCAGGGTTTCAGATGACCTGTGAGTACAACAGAAATGACTACTTCTAGAATCAGCTTCAGAGAGGCAGTTCAATGTCAATTGGAATGCGTCAAGGGTTATATAGTTTTGGGGAGAAGGGGTAGGGATTTATAGGTAGGTGGGTACATATCATTGGCTATAGTTTTGGGTACTGAATAAGGCCTTGTTTGCATGGAGAGGCATTCCAGGGATTCCAGGTGACAGGTTCTTATTGGGAGAAGGAAACTGAACCTGTAATCTCACAAAGGCTACATGATACTCCAAAGGTAGAGGTGTGGGGTTTGAGCTCTCCAGACAAGGTCAGAGAAAGAGAAGCCCTGGTGGTAAAGGGAGTCCTCCATTTTGCACTGAGCTCAAGAGAGCTGTCTAGACAACGGCAGATTTGGTTCTTAATTAGCAGGGCTCGACATAAAACACAACAGCAACAATACCAAATCCATTAATACCACCACCATCACCACCACCACCACCATCACCATCACCACCATCACAACAAACCCAAACAACATGAGCTCTCCAAAGAAGTCTTCTAATCTATGAACAGAGGATATCTTTCCATATACTTGGTCTTTTATGTCACATTTTTAAAAAGTCTTTGTTTATGTAAGTCCCATGGCTTGAACTTGGGTCCTTAAGCTTGGTAGCAGACACGTCTACTCACTGAGCCATCTCCCCAGCTCCTAGAGCATTTCACATTTTGTTCTTAAAAGTAATTCCTGCTGTCTGTAGTGGCACACACCTTTGTTCCAGCACTTTGGTGGCAGAGGCAAGACAATTCCAGTGAGTCCAAAACCAACTTTTAGGCCAGTCAGGACTACAAAGTGAGACCTTGTCTAAAAACATGAAAAAAAAAAATCTAATTTTTTTCTATGTTATCCTAAGTGAGATTGTTTTAATTTCAGTTTGAGTTATACAATTTCTATTGTATAAAAACACAGCCAATTTTTAAAAATGGGGTGGTGAGGGGAGTGAAGAGAGGGCTCAGAGGGTAAGAGCGCTTGCTGTTCTCGGAGAAATCTTTGAGTTTGGTTCCTAGTACCCACATTGTGGTTCACAGCCACCTGTTATGTTAATATAATGAAAAAAAAAAAAGCCATAGTCTTCTGTGGGGAGCCGACAGAAGGCGGCTATCATCCTTGCAGCATCTTGAACCATATACCCTGACAAGAGACAGACAGAAGAAATTATTATTATTAGGTATTAGGCACTTGGCACTTGGAGGAACAACTTGGAATTAGACAGTAGGCACTTGTACTCGAGATAGGCACTTGGAAGTGAACTTGGAACTGGGAAAGAAACTAGCAACTTGGAACAGAGATTAGGACTTGAGATTTATTACAGAGGAAGTAGGAATTAGGACCTGAGACTTGGTACTAGGAACTAGGGACTTGGACTAGGAAGAGAGACTGAAGAATAAACAGGATTGAATCACTCTGTCTGGTCTCCATTCTTCTTGTCTGTCCTCACTCTCTCTCTTGCTGAACCCCGACCTGCTGACTGGAGCAGCTTGGGGCAGTGTGGGCTCTAACAATTTAGCCCCCAAGGCTTTTGGCAGTGCGAATTCCAACATTTGACAGAGCGGTCCTTGACATTTTTGGCCCCCAAACATGGGCTAGAGAGGTTCTCAACAGTCTTCTGATCTTTGAGGGTTCCTATACATACATGATGCACACAAGCTCACAAAGGCAAACACACACACACACACACACACACACACACACACACACAAATAATTATAAATAAATAAATATCTTTAAATTTTTTTGAGGGGTCATGGTCTCGCTACCTAGCCCTGGCTGGCACTCCCTATGTAGATCCAGCTGGCCTTGACCTTGTGCTGATCTCACCCACCATCTATGCCTCCCTGTGCTAGCATTACAGCTGTGCATTACACATTGCACGTGTCTATGTTATGGTGGAGAGCTGTGTGCTGGTCTTGTACCAGCTTGTAGACTCTGCTGAGCTTGTTTCAGCGGCTCATTTGTTTATAACTGAGGGCAGACGGGAAGGGACTTAGAATTTTCTTTATGTAAGATAGCATCAACTGTGAGTAGGTAGTTTTACCTCTTTTTCCTTTGAAATCTGATGCTTTCCCTTTACTGCTGGTGGGAGCCTCCAATCCAATGGTGCATAGAAGTGCTAAGGTTCTGGACTTAGCACAGCGGCAGCTTGGGGCATCTCTTCCCAGTGTGTACCTTGGCAGCTGTTGGTTTTATAGATGCCCCTCACCCTTTTCCTTTGATTTGGAATTTATTTATTTATTTGTTTATTTGTTGTGGTCCTTGGAGCTGCCCTTGGACGTGCTAGACAAGCACCTATAAACTACACTCCTTGCCCAAAGTGTTGGATTCCTCTTTGTTTTGGTATTTTTCTTCGTTTTTTTTTTTTTTTCCTTTTCTTTGAATCATGAATTTGTCATGTCTGTTCTACAGCTGTTGAGACAATCAGTGCCTTTGTTCGTTCATTTGTTTTTAATCATAGTAGCATGCTGTGTTACTATGTTGACAGATTTTCAGTGTTAAACCAACTTTGCATTCCTAGAATCTTATTAGATCCTCCTGGCCATTCTTTTTATGCACTGCGAGATGCCATCCATTCTTTCTTTATCACTACCTCCTAGGCAGGAACTATTCGGAAAAAGCACAGGGGGACAGACAGGCAGAGATAACAGATGAGAATGAACAGAACATATGATTAACATGCACGCAAATGTTATAATGAAAAAAGATTGTATATAATTAATACATGCTAATAAAAAAAATAAAATAGAAAGCCAGGAGATTCCCCAGTTGGTAAAGAAACCTGCTGCCAAGGCTGATGACCTGAGTTCTGCCCCCAGGACCCATATGGTGGAAAAAGAGAACTAACTCCCAAAGGTTGTCCTCTGTGACACACACACACACACCAAATAAAGCAGAAAAAAAAAAAAAAAAGACAAAATAATTGTGTTTGGATCTGTAAAGAACTAGATATAATTATTTTCATTTACTCATCTTCAGGATGACTGAACGAATCAACTGGGGGCTGGGATGTAGCTCAGTGGTAGAGCGCTTGCCTAGCATGCTAGAAGTCTTGAATTCAATACTCAGTGCCAGAGAAAAACAAGAACAATTGACTTTTATTTGTTATACATAATCTGTTTCTCAAATTTAGCTTGTTTCGGAGCAGCAGTTGCTTTTGGGTAAGGGAGGTTAGCTAGGAAGGGCATGAAGGAATTGGAGAGAAGTAATTTGTAAAGTAATTTTCCAGGGTTTTTCTCCTTCCCATCCCACCTTGTTCTCAAATAACTGCTGGGCATTTCTACACCTGTTATAATCCATCCTAGCTCCCAAATAAAGACACAAAGACCTGATATATTTATAACAAGCTGCAAGCCTAAGCTGGGCAGGTTCTGAGCTATTCTAACCCAACTAGGCTGCAATACCCAGACATATGCCCAATTAATTGGCATCTGGCTTTGCCCTGGCACTCTCTGGTCCATGTGTGCCTCACAGCTGCTCTCTCATCACCGATCTCACAAGAATCCTCCTCCTTCTTTCTTCATGGTCTGTCTCTTAGGTCTCTCTACCCGGGACCCCTGCTTGAGATTAGAAGTTCAGCCTTCCTATCTTTTTCGCCAGCTATAAGTTGAATCAGCTCTTTATTTATTGACCAATCAGAGATGATGGAGAACAAATTCTGCATGACATTGAGACCTGAGATCCTTGATCTTGCCACTGCTGGGGCTGTAGACTGATGTCTGTCTGGGCAAAGAAATCAGCATCTGAATATTCAGTGCACAAGTCCAGTTACCCAACAGTAACTCTGTTTGCCTTGATAGTGGTATATGCTTAACAAGTATGCATTTCTGAAAAATTATTGGTACAATTAATATCTATTTTTTCATGTGTATGTGTCTTAGTTTGGGTTTTACTGCTGTGAACAGACACCATGACCAAGGCAACTCTTATAAGGACAACATTTAACTGGAGCTGGCTTACAGGTTCAGAGGTTCTGTCCATAACATCAAGGTAGGAGCATGGCAGAGCCCAGGCAGGTATGATGTGGGAGGAGATGAGAGTTCTACATCTTCTTCTGAAGGCTGTTAGCAGAATACTGGCTTCCAAGCAGCTAGGATGAGGGTCTTAAAGCCCACACCCACATTGACACACCTACTCCAACAGGGCCATACCTTCTAATAGTGCCACTCCCTGGGCTGAGCATATACAAGCCATCACAGTATGTTATAACTCAAATATATATATTTCAAAACAGCTTTCTTTATATGTGTAATATTACTTTCTTATATAGCCTTTTGTTTTTCCTAGAGTTTTTGGTTGCCACCAGTTTTTTTAAGTCAATGATCATCCTTTTTCATAGTCATTTTCTACTGATTACAGTCTGCTCCCTCCTTGGACATCTTCCACACACTTCCTGACCTCCTCCTGCTGCAGCTGCAGCTGAAGCACCAGCAGTGGATCTGCCAGCAGTGTTTCTGGGTACGGGCCCTTCATTGTGTGGCATCGTTCACTTGATTTCACTGTTCCCTTTTCCTAAATGCCCTTTGACTTTTGTTAGGACATGTCTTTGAATTCTGCCCCATCAACACCAGCACGTTGACACATGATTTTGTCATCAGACTCTGTCAGAACCCAGAAGGCATCACTTTGACATTTTTTAAAATTTAGTATTGTTGGAAAGTTTGATGTTCTTTGGACTTTCTTGTCTGACAGATGACATTTTCTTCTCTGTACAGAAACAGAAATTTTCAGGGTTTTTTTTTTTTTTTTTTTTTCAAAACACGCCTGCCTGCTTAATTTAAAGGCATAAAAAAAAAAAAAAAAAAAAAAAAAAAAAATCATCCAGAGTGTTACTGTGTCATCAAGCGCTGTGCAAAAGTTTGTGCTTTCCTTTTTCTATGTTGCTTTTGTGTAGCACTGGGGCCCTTCTGATAGGAAGGTAGCACACAGTCCCTCCACCCTGGGATATTTTCTTCTATCACTTCCTAGTGTCGCTCCTTGCTTCTTTCTCTGCAACTTCCAGCACAGACTGGACTGCTGCTCTTGTCCTTGCTTGTCTGCCACGCAGCGTTTGAGGCGGTGCTTAGCTTTGGAAATGTATCAGGCACCTTAACTATTTTGTCCTTCTCTTTGGTGACCCTTGCCCGTCTAGTCCCTGAGTACTGAACTCCCCAGCCTCCTGCCCCAAACACTCTCCACATTCAGCTCTTCCTTCCTGGGGAGTCAGGTTAAAATTCCAGCTTTTCCCTATCCAGTGTTCTGAAGGCTAACCCAACCCCAAGACTTCCCTTTGGATTTCTTAGCCTTCAAATTCCAATTTCCATCTCTTCTGGCCGAACTCAGTGTCTTGCAGATCCACAGACACATTCAACATTCACCTCAAATCCTTTTCCACCTCCATTCTCCACCTACCTCTGGTCCCCCGTTTGCAACTGACATACCACCTATCAGTCTCCCAAGCAGGCTGGAAGTCCCTGTGCACCCTCAAAACTCACTCCACTCCAAGTGACCTGTTCTATAGCAGGAGCTTTCAGAACTCCTGCCCTGTTCTTCACTGTCCTCCCACGGCAATTCCCGTGGTCTTTGTGACCCTCACTTTGGTAGCAGTGAGTGAAAAAGGCAGGAGGGAGGGAGAAAGAGAGGAGGAGGAAGAGAGGATGGAAAGAATAAAAGATAAGAGACAGGTAGGTCTTGAAACAGAAAAGGCTGCCAGTAGGTCTTTGGTCAATAAACATGTGGTCTGGGGATGTAGCTCAGGCGATAGAGTGTTTGTCTGGCATTCGTGAAATCCTGGGTCTTATCTCCAGCTTTGTATAAAATGGGGACATGATGATGTAAATTTTAACTGCAGCATTCAGAGGTACCTGTAGGAGATTCAACAGTTCAAGGTCAACCCCTGGCTACATGTCAAGTTTGGGGCCAGCCTAGGATGCCTGAGACCTTATTTCAAAATAATAAACTTTTTTTTGGGGGGGTGTGGGAGTACAGATTTGATATAAGTCATAGTCAAAGATGGTCTTAAAGAAGAAAAGCAGCGGTGGCGGGTACATATGGAGGACAGAAGACAGAGGGAGGGAAAGGAGAGGTTGTCAGATCACTGTGTATGGCTACTTAGCCCCAGCTGGGCAAACTCACTATCTGTTCAAGGCTTCCTTATGTCCTGTGGGGACAGAACTTGCTGAGACACAGAGAAAGCCTGGGACTGGTTGTTCTAGAAGTATGAGGACAGTTCGGTTCTGGGAATGCAAACTCTTTGATTCTTTTTGCAGAGTTGGAGGAGGTGCCAGGTGGCAGAGGCGGGAGCACTCGTTAAAGAATGACTGACTTGGCTGTAATCTGTAAGACAAGACCGTGGGCTAGAAGCTTAGGTGGGTGCTGGCTCTATATAGCTTTAAGGGAGAATTCTGACCTTCTCAGCAAACTTAGGTTCTAGGTCATAAAGCCTGGAGAATGACTGTGGCAGTTAGGCAGGCACATCTACAAAATACCTTCACAGCAACACTTAAATGATATTTGATTAGATCACTGTGCTGTTTAATGCTATAATACTGTACCAATACTACCTTAGTCTAGATGAGCTGATGTGAGAACCCACCTCCATAATACAGCAAGAAACAGCAGAGACAAGTGTGGGATTTGGTCTGGATTCTTCCCTGTTCCTATTCCAAGTAGTTAACCCCATAGAAAAGGAAACAGCAGTGCCACACTGTGACTCACCATCTCAAATAGAATTTGAACCATTTCCTGGGACTTAGCAGCTGTTTGAGCACTGGTTGGAACTGGTTTCGGACAGCTTTGTCAGGTGATTTCAGGATATGTTGGATACCTGGTAGGGCAGGTATATGCATAAGTCATGGTATTATTTGAGGATAACAGTGGTGTATCAGCCAGCTTCCACTAGGTTAATATGCAGTAACAAGCAGTCTCAGTGAGTTGGACTGATGGTAGCTTGTTTCTCATCTGTATTATATGTTAGGGGCTGTGGCTCTGCTGCCTGTGACCTTTCATTTAGGATCCAAATCAAAAGGGAAGCCCAGTCAGAACTGGGCATTCCCAAGGCAAGCAGAAATGGCAAGACAATGGAATGAACACGAAATGACATTTGGACCTTCTGCTCAGAACTAGCCTGGTCACTTCTACCCATACTCTCTAGGCCTCCCTGTATCACATGGCCAGGTCTGACAATGGGTGGGGGAGGTGTGCTGTGTCTTCTATGAGGCACTGTAAGTCTCATGGACTCCAGAGATTACCTGTTCACTTACAGAGAGTGCCGAGACATGGGGGATTCACACAGTCTTCCTGGTCTCTCTCTCTCTCTCTCTCTCTCTCTCTCTCTCTCTCTCTCTCTCTCTTGTTCCTCCCTTCTTCCCCTCCTCCTTCTTTCTTTCTACCTTCCTTTTTTCTTCCTCTTCCTCCCTTCCTTTCTTCATCCTTTTATTCCTTCTTTCTCTTCAGTTGTTCTTAAAAGTTTTTTGAGAATTATAGTATAATTATATAATCCCACACACATACCCCACCTCTTCCCTCCCTTTAAGTCCACCATGGATACCCTCTTCCCTTGCTTTCTTTCAAATTCATGGCCTCTTTTTCTTTAACTGTTGTTACTTTGTGTGTGTGTGTGTGTGTGTGTATCTCTAAATATGTAACTACAACCCGCTCAGTCTGTATGCTGTTACTTGTATGTTTGTGTTTCTAGGACTGATGATTCAGTTGTTTCTGAACCAGAACCTTCCTTATGTAACCTAGGATGGTCTGGAACATGTTATGTAGACCAATGTGGCCTCAAATTTACAGTTCTTTTGTACTGGGACTCCAGGCGTGTGCTACCCTGCCCGGAAATTTTCTTATCAGAGTTACAACTGATCTTACAAGACACAGCATTTCAAAAGTGTGGCAGACAGTAGAGATAATCATGTTGCAGCCAGGAGTCCAAAGAGCACCGTGACACCTCAGGCAGTGCAGAGGAAATGTCAGCACTAGGGGAGGCATACACACACACACACACACACACACACACACACACACACTACAGCAGGCTGGGAGGCAGCCAGGTCACTTCCTACCCTGGGTCATGGGTTCAGTCTGTCTGTGACCCTGATGGTAATCAACATTTTCAGTGTGTATGTTACTCTTTCATCTTTCACCTAATAAATACATCTAGGGGTCTGATGGGCTGGGCTGGGAGTGAGTGGTCTCTGAAGCCAGTAGAAGGGCTGTGGCTTCTAATGTCTGGAAACATCTGGATGCAGGAAGATGTGTGAGCAGAGGGCATGAATGCTCTTCTAAAGCCCCAGGACACCATTCTTCTCTCTACACCCCCTTTTGTTGTTCAGCAAGAGATTTAGATTGTTAACATGAATAGAAAAATGGAGCCGTGTGAGCTTGGGAATATAGCTGAGAGATGGAATAATTGGCCAGGCATATGTGGGGCCTTGGGTGCCATCTCAGCACTGGGAGGAAAAAAGCCTACAACAAAAAGTACGATTTGGAGGGAGCTGGAAAATTCCTGTGCCTACAACCCATACAAACCAGAAATCACAGATAGGTTTGTGACCAGTCCAAGGCCATGGGGAGAGCTATGGCACCTTAGCCTGCTTTCTCAGGGTCTGTGGTGCTACAACACACCACTCCCCTCCTTGAGTCCCCAGGTCCTTTTGCACCTTCTGAGAGAAAGGTCTTTGGATTTGGGGTTCCTTTGGGTCCTTAGGGGAGAGGACCTTGAGATTGTTCTTGACTTGTGTCTTCAGCTCCTCACAGTTCTGTCAGCCCCATCACTGAAGTGCTTGCCACGTCACTTATGAGCCACACGCAGGTCACAGGACCCTGGGACCTAAAAGGCCTGGCACTGCTGATGAGAACAGGATGGTTCCTAACTGCTGTGAGCCGAGGCTGAGGTACACAGAAGACACTTGGTTCCACTTCCGGAGATGGCTATGGAACCTGTGAGGGGACAAAATAAAGGACATCCACTGTGTTCTTTTAAAAAAATTATTACTTTTAGAGTGTGTGTGTGTATATGTGGTGTATGTGTGTGTTGTATGTGTATGTGTCATGTATATGTATTGTGTGTGTATATACATTGTTTGTGTGTATGTGTGGTGTGTGTATATGTGTTGTATGTGGCATGTGTATGTATTGTGTGTATGTGGTATATGCATGGTGTGTATGTGTGTGTATGTGTATGTATATGTGAATTTGCATGCATATATCTGTCAGGTCCAAAGGAAATTCCAATATGGAGGTTAGAGGACAACTTTTAGAATTCAGTTCTTTCTTTACCAGGAAATAAGGTGAAGTCGTAAGTCTTGGCAGTGAGGAGCATCTTTGCCTGCTGACCCATCTTGCTAGCCCAGCAGGTTCTGGAATCAGGGACAAAGCCATACTTTGTAAGGCCCTTACTAAGGACTGGAGAGATGGCTCAGCAGTTAAGAGCCAGGCGGTGATGGCACATGCCTTTAATCCCAGCACTTGGGAGGCAGAGGCAGGCGGATTTCTGAGTTCGAGGCCAGCCTGGTCTACCGAGTGAGTTCCAGGACAGCCAAAGGCTATACAGAGAAACCCTGTCTTGAAAAAAAAAAAAAAAAAAAAGAGCAATCTCTGCTCTTCCAGAGGTCCTGAGTTCAATTCTACGACTACATGGTGACTTACAACTATCTGTAATGGATTCTAGTGTGCTGAAGACAGTATACTCATATACATGAATATAAGTACACATAAAACAAATAAATAGATCTTAAGAAACCTTTCTAACCTGTTCAAACTCCTTTTTTTTTTTTTTTGTTAGCCCAGGCAGCTCTTGATATGAGCTGAGGATGACTTTGAACTTCTGATCCTCTTGCCTCTTGAGTGCTGTGATTATAGGTACTTACTTGGCCTGCTATTTGCATGGTATTGAGAAATGAATCATTGCCGGGCGGTGGTGGCGCACACCTTTAATTCCAGCACTTGGGAGGCAGAGGCAGGTGGATTTCTGAGTTCGAGGCTAGCCTGGTCTACAGAGTGAGTTCTAGGACAGCCAGGGCTACACAGAGAAACCCTGTCTCGAAAAACAAAACAAAACAAAACAAAACAAAACAAAACAAAACAAAACAAAACAAAACAAAAGAGAGAGAGAGAGAAATGAATCTATGGCATAGTAGGCAGACACTCTGCCATTTGAGGTCTACCCTTAGCTAAGAACTCTTTTAATCCCAAGAAACATACCTATAGAGGAAGAGCTATAGGAAAATGCTGGAGGGGTTAGGGTATCACCCAGGGGTAAAGGGAATCCTAAAGACGCAAAGAGGCCTGGGTCTAATCCCCAGCTCCAAGTAAAATCAGGAAAGGAGCCGGTAAGGGCAGGAAGGGAAAGGCAGGAACAGGAAGAAAAGTAGAAGAGGATACACCAAGGCACAGAGAGTGCCCGCGACTTGTCTTGGAGCTCACAGCTGGAGAACCTCAAGGTCCCTGAGCCCAGCTCCTCGCCTGAGGCTCCTAGCTCATGGCCGCTCTCAATGCCATCACTGCGAACGCTGTCCTTGCTGGATGTTGGCTACAGTGTTAGGGCTGCCATTGCTCAGTTGCTTCCCAGGTGTGCAATATCAGTTTCCTAACGAACACGAGCCACTTGTCCAGCACCCCTGTGCTCATGGCAATGTCATTGCATTCAATGACCAGTTGGCTCTCAAAACGCTCCTCTCCCACATCCTCGCTTTTGATTTTGTTTGTTTGTTAGTTCTATATATCTCTGGTTGGCCTGCAACTTCCCATGTAGACCCGGCTGGGCTTGAACTCACAGAGGTCCACCTGCCTCTGCTTCTTGAATGCTGTAACTAACAGCACATACCACCATGCTCAGTGACTCCTGTATTTTTAAATATTGATCTTTGTTGAGGCTGGGGTTTATTTTATTAAGTATTTTTATGTCCAACTCAGGAAACTACCTTAAAACCAAAAGCCAAACAGAAATGATGCCCCAGCTCCTGTGTTGTCCCAGCTTATCAGAAGAGACATGTGTGGGAAAGGGAAGAACAGGGAAGTTCAGGCTTGGGTCAGCAGAATCTCCCAGACGTTTTTTTCAAGCATAGAATTCATTAGTCTTCTCTGGAGCATTTTTATGAGAGGGGAAATCTGAAGGCTTTTTCAGGAAGACAGATGGTGCTCTCAGAGAGGTCATTCACTGCTTTGTCTGCGTACTATCAGACATAGCTAGCTGTCTTTGGGTGGTTCACATCCTAGGGTTGGGTGTGTCAGGAAGGCAGGAGAGTTTGAAGAGGGGGTAGGGTCTGAGGGAAAGAATGCAATGCAGTGGACGTGCCTATACAGCCCCAGGCGCGGTGCAGACAGGCACCCGGCAAAGCCCTCTGAGCTCCCTCTGGGAGATGCAGACTTCTGATAGGGCAAAAGGCACAGGGTGTGTACAACATTGCTAGTGTGCTGTAGAAGACAGACGAAGAGCATGCCAAGTCAGGCTGTGACTTGAAATCCCCCAGGCTTAAGCAACTGTCCCTCCTAATTTGTCCATTTACCAAGTATCCCTTCCCCTCCCCACAACATTTGTGTTGGAACCTTGAACATACCCACATCTACCACTGTCTGCATAATGTGACAAGGTCACACAATCAGGGTCACAGAGGGAGGGTTTGGCGCCAACACCTTGAAAAATAGTGGGGGAAGGAGGAGGGTAGACGCTGCTGTTTTGTTTAGTTTTGAGATAAGGTCTCATTTGGTAGCTCAGACCAGTCTTGAGTTTTCAATCCTCCTGCCTCAGCCTCCAAAGGGCTGTGATTATGTGATGGCAAATTAATCCTCTTCAGTGAGAGTTTACTCCTATTACGTAGGGAATAATAAGGAAAAAAGTCCGGGTAGTGGTGGCGCACGCCTTTAATCCCAGCACTTGGGAGGCAGAGACAGGCAGATTTCTGAGTTTGAAGCCAGCCTGGTCTACAGAGTGAGTTCCAGGACAGCCAGGGCTACACAGAGAAACCCTGTCTCAAAAAACCAAAAAACCAAAACCAAAACCAAAACCTCTTTAATAACAGTGTAAGTCTGGTTCTGTCTAATACCCAAAGAGAAACCGGACCCTGAACAGAAATTCCTTATGGCTTATATAAATGAGTTGCCTTTGGGCTCACAGCCCCATACTTTGAGCAATTAAACACTTTTACACTTTGGGTAATTACACTTTGGGCAATTAAACACATTTTACAGAGTCAGGAAATTGCAAGTTTGGACACTTTAGACATATGGGAGATTTAAGTAAGATATTGTCACAGTTATCTGAAACAAGCTGAGTTTTTTTCTTAGGGGCAGCCATTAACCAAGGTCTTTCTGCTTGCCTGGCAGAATTACACTCTTCCAAATAAAAGGCACAGGATTTAATGGACCCCTAGAAGCCAACGACATCTATGAAACTTCCCAGTGGAGGCAAAAATCCTTTGGCTAAGTTTTACTTCTATGTAACTTAATATAAGCAAGCGTATTGGTAAACCCTCTATACATCAGTTTGACTTCCACTTTCTGGTTCAACCACAGTGTGTGCTACCACACTCCATAAATCTTTACTGTGGAGGGGGAGAGTCTGATCTGGAAAACATAGGGATGTCTGAGTCATGTGATCACGTTGCATGTTGGGCAGAGGGCAAACCAGCAGAGAAGTGGAGACAGTCAGGTTTGAGATGGTCCCTGGATTGGAGCCTTCTTCAAGATCTGGGTTAGGAAATGGTGGGCAGCATTCCTGAGCCTGGGGCAACTGATAGACAGCCCCCCCCCCAAGATTGCTGGGGCTCAAGGTCTGATCCAGCTAGGGCCAAGTGTGACCCTAGTCTGAGCTCTGTCTTCTCTGGCTTAAGCGCCACAGCCTCCTGACTGAGTCAGACATCCCTTCTCAGGGCTCCTCCTCCCACACATCCTCAGCGGTGGCCCCTCTGATTGCTGTTTACCTCTGGCTTTATTTACAGTTCTCGAACGTCCTCATTATTGTCTTGAGTTATTACCAGGATTTTACCATGAATGAAATTTGCCTTTCTTTCTTTATCCCATAAGTTTTTTCCCTGTCCTTTCTTTTTTTCCCCTCCCTCCATCTCTCCACCCCACCCTCTTCTGTCAGGCGTTTGGCAGAAATGAAGAGGTTCGAAAGAGATAGTTGTATCTCTCAATCTGACTGTCAGGCTATGGACCCCAGAGAAGTGGGAATCTCCCTAGGAATCTCACACTGGAAGAAGGAAAAGGAGCCAGCCAGAGGGGGAACTTGTCTCCTAGAAAGAGATCTCACATATTCTAACAACTTGTCAGACCACCTTGCAGGATGAGACAGAAGCCCAGACAAGGATGGGCCAGTGATGGGGACCACACCTGGCCTGAGACTGCTTACAGGTGCAGATCCTTAGCCCTCTGTTTAACTCTAATCTGATGTCAGGACTCTTCAGACAACTTGGGTGCTTGTCCCTGGTCCCCGTGTGGGCACGCTGAATACGTCTCCTTGTTCTGCTTTTCACTATTGATTTTACTCTTTTAATTGGGTGGCATGGCCTGGGTTGGAGCACTGGCTGTGCCCCCCAAGCTTGGTAACAAAATGGTGACTATGAGGGGACAAAGATGCATTTTGGGGGTGACTGACACTTGCAGAGAACTAACCCCCAGACGGAGAGGAACGACAGTGACTTGTGGCAGCTGCCAGAGTCATTTTACTCCAAGGTAGTTTTCTACTGTTTCCACTTCAGCAGGCACCAACGGCTTTTCTTTGTTGTCTTCCTCCCCCTCCTTCCTCCAGTCTGGAACTCAAAACTATGTGTAGACCAGGCTGGCCTCAAACTAATAGAAGTCCACCTGCCTCTGCATCCAGAGTGCTCGAGTTAAAGGTGTGCTCTACCACTCCTGGCCCAGCATCTCCTTTTTTACCTCTATTTGGTGACACAGAAGAAACAAATCTGAACATTGCTTTGGATTCTTGAGAAAACTTGAGCCTTGGTGAGTCTCTCTCCCTATGAGGGCATCTTGGGCTTTACTTTCCTGGTTGCTTCTGACTCTTTTAAGCCCTTTGGGGCCTTTACCGTTCAGTGACTGGCTTTATCTTTTGAGATTCTTCTGTTGAACAATATTGGGCTATTATTGTTTAAAAACAAAAACAAAAACACAGTGACCATGACAATGGAGGAGAGAAGAGAGCGCTCAAAGCTGTTGAAAACCTAAGTATAAACCAGGTTGTGTTAGCGCACGCCTTTAATCTCAGGACTTGGGAGGCAGAGGCAGGAAGATCTCTGTGAGTTCAGGGACAGCCTGGTCTACAAGTGAGTTCAGGGACAGCCAGAGCTATACAGAGAAACCCCATCTTGAAAAAACAAAAAAGAAAGGAAAAAAGAAAAAGAAAACCCAACTATAATTCAAAGTCAGGAATAGTGGAGGCAGGAAGACATTGTTCACAGAGGCACAGTTAGGTCTTCTTTGTCAGGTGCTTGCATTTCCTCTGCTAAAACATCTATATTTTAATCCTTCCGGAATAGGCCTGTCAGAGCTACAGGCCCACAGCTTGGCTTCCTCGGGCTTTGAGTTTTGACTTCCTAGAGCAAAGACTGCCTTAAAGGGAAATGTCTGTTAATCCAACAAAAATGCTATTGTAAAACAGGTTTTGCCAATCTGGAAGCTCCCTCCTTTGAGCAAATTTGGAGTTCTATTTAATTATTTGGGCCATCTGCTCTGTGTGTGACAGGAAGGTTTGTGGTTGAGAGACGGGGTGCTGAGGAGATCTCCGCTGTGTTTTATTGACCCATGAAAATACTAAGGCTTTACTAGTTTGGTATTTCTAGGGAGACTTGCAGCCAGCTAGTCTTAATAAACCTGACTTGTGAGACAATGATGTGGCAAAAATCATATCTATGTATGTCATATGTAGATATATGATTATCTATCTGTAACCATATCTACCTATTATCTTGTGAAAATTTAAAACTTAAATCCTTTCATTGTTACTGTTGGATCTTTCTGGTTTTACACTTGTTTATTCTTATTTACTTAAATCTGCTCTTTCTTCAATACAAATTTAGACCAAGAGGAAAGAAATACAAGATGGCTGGAGAGATAACTGAGAGGTAAAGAGCACTTGATATTCTTCCAGAGCCTGCGCCAGATTCCCAGGACCCACACCAGGCGGCTCACTGTCACCTTTAACTCCAGCTCCAGAGGCTCTGACGCCCCCTTTTGGCTTCTGAAGGAACTTCACACACACACACACACACACACACACACACACACACACACACACACACCTATAATTTAAAACAAAATTGAAATTATAAAAATCAATAAAATAGATGAAGATCTTACAGGAAGGAGTTAACACACCCCCATCCCATTCCAATAGAAACATAAATCTTGCTAAAAAAAAAAGAGAGAGAAATATCAGAAAAATTAACATCTCGCCCTCAGAATAAAAACCTCAGTTTAAAAATAAGATCTACTTCATTTTATAAATGTTCTAGTATAAAGACACCAGTATAAGACTAAAACCTGGTTCCTGTGCCTAAAGCAATGAAATGTTTTTTTTTTAAAGACATTGTTTTGCTTTTTGTGAGGAACTTAAGATTTTACAGTTTGTTTTATGTTTTTTGCTATTTATGTTTCCGACTTTTGGATCCTTAGGAAATTGTCGCAACAAGGTTAAGGTTCGTTTACATGTCTACCTGTGCTGACTGCTTTTAAATGACCTTGTTTTGGTGTTAGTACTTTGACGGCCCATGTCTGTCAGTAGAACCATGTCTAACGCTGTGCCTAAGCCAGCTCTTATGCAAAGTTTCCAGAGGTAAAAGCATGTGAGGGTCATGCATGCAGTAAGGACTGCTGTTCAGCACAGTGCCTCTCAGGAGCAGCGGAAGGAGAGACAATAACAGGGTGCAGCCTGCCAGAGCCAACGTGGGAGCAACAGGCACCACAGGCCAGGACATGCCCTGCTCCCAGGTCATGGGCCAGGCTGAATACTCTGAGCTAATCCTACTGTAGACAAGATGCAAGAAAGCTCTGAGCTAAGCCCACAGAAGATAAAAACAATACAGGCCCCAGGAGAGCACTCTGGATAAGCGAGGCAACTCATGGAGCGTAAAGATTATAGAGGGCTAATAAGAAAATTCTTTATTTTTATTTTTTAAATGTACGTTTAATTTTATGTATATGACTGTTTTGCATACATGTATTTATGTGTGTCACATGCATGTAATGCCTACATTGACCAGAACAGATCCCTTGGAACTGAAGCTACAGATGGTTGTGAGCTACAGAGTGGGTTCTCGGACCCAAACCCAGGTTCTCTGCAAGAATGGCAGGTTCTCCTAACCTCTGAGCCATCTCTCCAGCCCCCCCCCCCAAATTCTTCCCATTAACACATTTGGACCTAACTTTTCTTCCTCCACCCCTTCTCTTCTCCCTCTTGCTCTGGCCCCACTTGCTCAGGCTCTGCCCTGCTCTATCCGGCCCAAAGGTTTATTTATTTATTATATGTAAATACACAGTAGCTATCTTCAGACATCCATAAGAGGGCATCAGATCTCATTACAGATGGTTGTGAGCCACCATGCCGTTGCTGGGATTTGAACTCAGGACCTCTGGAAGAGCCAATGCTCTCAACTGAGCCATCTCACCAGCCCCTAACTTTCCCTTTTAAAAGGAACCTTTAGAAACAATGGAACCTTTCATGCTGTATCAGATGGAAGTTGCTAATGTTTTTTAACTTCAGTGTTCAACTGTCATCTGCTTAAAATAGGTAATGGTGGGGCTTTGACACTCTCTATCCTCTGTAAAAAGATTTCAATATATATAAGGTATAATGTTGAACTTTAAAATGTCCTAAAGACCTAAAAAAGGACATTAAAATTGCCATATAAACCATACAGTGAAAGAATACATGGGTATGTGTGTTTACTTTTTTAAAAAAGCATTTTGTAACCAGACGTGAGACACACTTGTACAGGTCCAATTGTAATAACTAGTACTGTTTGCTAAATTTGTAAGAGTTTTAAAAATCTGACTGCCCAGGCTATAGGCTTATTCTTCTAACCAAGGACTCCAACTCTTGCTTTGGGAGTAACTTCTATCTAGTTCTTCTGGGTCATCACGCTGATTGTTGTGTATGTATAAATACCTCCTAACTTTGTGTATAAGCCTTCTGAAGGTCAATAGGTATGCAGTTACTAAATTTTCAAAATAGTTTTACTCTTGTTCGTTGTGTTTTTTTTTTTTTTTTTTTTTTTTTATTTTTATTTTGAAGCATCATAACTAAACAGTTAACAGAAGCACAGCTTTGGACAAAGAAACCTGAACATCTTTTTTGAGATGCTGGCACATGACTCACAGGACACACAGGATGGATTTCAGGTACACCTAACCTAGGACTCTTGTATCCCCTAGTTGTTTGAAGTATGCCTGCAGGGTTGGCTGGAGCTAGCTCCTTGACATCTGCCACTGGTCATCTTAGTTAGGACTTCTCTTGCTGTGATAAAGCACCGTGACCAAGGCGTTTTATAGAAGAAAGCGCTTATTGATTATTTTGGGTTTGTTTCCAGAGAGTTACATCCATAATAGTGGGCATGCAGGCAGTGTGGCCGGGGCAGAAGGTTGGGAGCAGAGGCCTCACATCTCAAACTGCAGAAAGCAGCATAGATAGCAAATTCAAAATGGCGCCAAGTCTCTAAGCCTTCAAAACCCATCCAGAGCCATACTTCTTCCAGCAATATACCTTCTAACTCTTGAAACAGGACCACCAATCGGGAACCAAGCATTCAAATGCTAGACAGTATTGGGGGAGGGGCATCTCATTTAAAACCACCACACTTACCCCACCTCGAAACATTGTATCAAATCAGACCAGCCAGGATGAACTCTTCCTGGCATCATGGGACAACGGAAAACATACATGAGATGGTTAATCAGTAATGTCTTCAAAGAATGCTGTTCAGAGACAAGGGAGGAAGTTATCAGAACTAAAACAAAGCCACAATGGACATGATAGCATATGACCGTAAGCCCGTAAGCCCAGCCCTCGCGGAGATAAAGAAGGATAGGGGGCGGTGGTGACACAGGTCTTTAATCTCAGCGGGAGGCAGAGGCAAGCAGAGAGGTAGTTGAGAATACTTACATCCAGATTCATGGGTAGCAGGAAGAGAGAGAGAGAGACTGAGCCTGGCATGGGCGCTTTTGAAACCTCAAAGCCCACCCCAGTGACACAGTTCCTCTAGTGAGGCCACACCCACTCGAAGGCCACACCCACCCAAACAAGGCCACACCTCCTAATCTTTGTAAGCCTTGCAAACTCTTAAACTGCCTTGTGACCAAGCATTCAAATAGATTATTCAGACCACCACACCTGTCCTCAGTCTGTCATGCCAACGGAATAATTACAAGGGTCTGTGTGTTTCCTCACCTGGCATAATGTTTGTTAGGGTCGTCCATGTTGTAGCATGAACTACTTTATTTTTTTTATATACTCTTCTATATGCCAGATTTTCTTTATTGCTTCCTTAATTGATGGACTCTTCATATTTTTCACTTCTCAGCTGTCATGAATGGTTCTGTTATGGACATTTGTATATGCATTTCTCATTGATCGTTTGGTTTTATTTATTTATTTGTTTTCTTTTTCCTTTCTGGTTTTTCAAGAGAGTCTTTCTATGTAACATTCCTGGCTGTCCTGGATCTCTCTCTCTCTGTAGACCAGACTGGCCTTGAAAACACACAGAGATCTACCTGCCTCTACCTCTCAAATCCTGGGACTAAAGAGGTGTGTCACTATGCCCAAGTGTTTTCTTTTGCAAGTAGAATTGCTGGGTCATGTAGAACTACTAATTTAATGTAATTTACTGAAGAATGCTGGTCTAATTTTTTTCAGTGCTGGAGGGGGAATCCTGGGGCTGAGGTGTGGTAGGTAGGTAAGCACTTCACATGTGAGCTTCATTTCTGGCCCTGAGTTTGCTTTGTCTGATTATTTGAGACAGGGTCTTACTCTGTAGCTCAGGCTAGCTTAGTATTGCTTTGAAGACCAGGCTGTCTCAAACTCATGGCAATCCTTCTGTCTTAGCCTCTGTAGCACTGGGAGGTGTGAGCCACCACCTCCTAGTTCCCTGGTTTGGTTTTATGTGCATGTGTGGTGTATGTATGAGTTTTTGTGGGTGCGCACACATGTAGAGGCCATAGGTTCATGCTGGTGTCTTCCTTGATTGCGCTCTACCTTATTCATTTATTTGTTTATTATTTATCTGAGATAGGGTGTCTCTATGTAGTCTTAATTGGCCTAGAACTTGCTATTTAAGCCGTGTTGGCCTCGAATTCTCAGAGATCTACCTGCATCTTCCTCCTGAATGCTAGGATTAAAGGCAAGCACCACCATACCCAGCTCCACCTTATTTTTGGGAACGGGATCTCTTACTGAACTTATTAGCTTGGAGATGCTGACTGGCCAATGAATGCTTGGGGTCCTCTGGTCCCTAGTGCCCTCCCTAAGTCCCAGCACATTAAACTTAGGCTGCCATACCCCACCTTTCTGGTGCTAGGGATCCAAACTCAATTTCTCATGCTTGCATAGTAGGCACTTTACCTGGTCTGATTTTTAGATACAGACTCCTCAGGTGAAAACAGAAAGTGACACCGAGCCATTTCTGAAGGAGGCAGAGGTGCCAGGTCAGACTGGTACCAGGGTGTGCAGGTGTGGGCCACCAACAAAGGTATGGAGACTCTATTCTGTTGCCAATTGGTTTTTGCCTGGCTGGGTTTAGGGGATGTGACAGTAATCATAAGAATGACTATGTACTCAGACACTATCCCAGGTACAAAGTGTGGATCAAACATCCCTTGTCATTTTCCTCCCACCATGGACCCTGTATTACTTTTCTCTTCCTTCCTTCCTTTCTTTCTTCCTTTCTTTCTTTCTTTCTTTCTTTCTTTCTTTCTTTCTTTCTTTCTTTCATTACTTTTCTTGTTGCTGTGGCAAAATGCCTTACGGGAGGGAAGGTTTGCTTTGGTTCACAGTTCAGAGTATACAGTCCACCCTACTGGTGGCGTAGCGGGGAAAGCTATGCCTAGGAGAGTCAGGAATCAGTTCAGAATGCAGCCATAATTCCAAAGCCCAGAGCAGACAAGAAGGGGAGCCAGTCTATAAAATGTCAGGTCCGTGACAGTGACTTACTTTCTCCGGTCCAGCACTATCTCCTAACAGTCCCACAACCTTTCAAAAACTGCTCTGACACCAGGAGACCGAGTGTAGAAACCCAGGAGCCCCCCATGGGGGACACTTTACATTCCAACCACAGCAGTCACTTCGTCATCCACACTAATATTATTGCAATTGCTTCATGTAAACATCTGGGAGTGTACAGAGCAGAGGTCACAGAACAAACTTGGTTTACTCTGCCGCAGACCCCTTCAATGCACGAGGACAAGTCTGATACCTCTTCGAGACTATGAGGAAGGCAGTATGGCATGTGTCAAATTCCTCATACCTGAAAATGAGCCCTGCTTCTTAAGGTCACACAGAGGAGAGTTCATACGGTAACATTGCACGAGTAGCGCAGCCCCTATGAGTGCGATGATCTTATCTGGAAAAGGAGTCTTTGTAGGTATCGCTAACAGTCTAGAGATGAGGTAGTCAGCTTGAGACAGCCAGGTGGTCGGCGTTAAATCCAATGACAAAGCAGAGGTAAGAAGACATGCAGAGAGCAGGGGAAGAGCAGGAAGAAGCTATGTAAAGACAACAGACTTTGAGGCAGTGCAATCACATAGCCCAAGGAACATCCAACGTCCTCAGGAGCTGGGAAGGGCAGAAAGAGATTCTTCTCTTTGAGCCCTTGGAAGCTCAATCCAGTCCAGCACCCAGAATTCTGAAAAAGTCTGTTGTTGAAAGTTCATGTCAGCAGCCATAGAGCCTCGAACCAGGACTCTCCCTGAGTGTGTGGGCCATAGGAACTAGCACTGTGAAGATAGGGTTTTGTTTCAGAGGAGAGTGACCTTCGGGTAAAATTCTAGGACTTGTATATCTCTGGTATTCTGCTGCTGCTGTAACTTTTGAAAGGATATGGTCACTTGGGCTTCCACTCCCAGTGGACACCCACTCCCTGGAGACCATTACTAGGTGGTTTGGGAGCTTTGTGGATTCAGGCCAAGTCCTCCAGCCCTGGGGAACCTAGCTAGCTTCAGGGAGCTGTCCAAGCAGGAGCTGGGGACAGGGCTGCCACCTCAGGATCCTTTAAACTCACATGACCAGGACCACAATGTGTATCTTGATGCAGTACAGGTCCCAGAGATGCAGTGCCTAAAAGTCATGGGATTCAGGATCCACTCTCTATGCAAGGTCAACCGGGCTGTGAGTCAGGGCACACAGGAAACACTTCCTGCAGTCTGATCAGAGGTTCTGCTCTTGGAGGAGGATTAGGAAGAAATTTTGAGAATTTACAAATGAAAGGGGCTCCCTTAAGAGAGGCTGAAGTTAAAGGAATGTGAGGCTCAGGACTGGACGTCTAGCTGGGAACATGGTGACCTCTCAGCTCCCCTAGGAGCAGCCTTTTCCGGCTTCTGGAACTTGGCAGTGGTAGAGGAAGCCCAAGGTGCATTTCTTCCTCCACAAGGACTGTTTTGTTAGGATCTTAGTATTTATAGCCATTCAATGACTGTTTACATGGTCTGAAACTCTAACACTCGTAAGTATGTGTCCAGCATTTGGGGTTTTATCAGTTGAGTTTCCTGAAGTGGTTGTACATACAAAGGAAGAACCAGAGGAAAATAATTTTTATTCTCTCATGGTCCAGAGAAGTAGCTTTTTATAAATTAGACAGGAATTTAAGTCACTTGCGTATACTATCTCATTTAAACCGTATGGGTGTACATGCTTATGTGTGCATGGGTGCACTATGTGCAGATATATGAGGCCAGGGGACAACCTGAGTGCCTGTTGTGTTTGAAACAGTCTCTCATTGGCCCGAAACTTGTCAGGTGGGCCAGCAGGTCCCAGGGATCTGCCTGCCTCTGCTCCCCCATGCAGGTAATACAAGGGTGCACCACCACACCAGGCTTCTGTACATGTAAGACCCCCCCGCAAGGGGACCCTCTGTAAGACCCCCCCCCCCCCGCAAAGGGACCCTCACCCAAGTCCGGACCTGCACGCCCCAAGGACACACGAGAGACCTTCTTGATGCAATTGCAGAGGAGGTTTAATGACGAGGGCCCTCGGGCTGGAACATATCTCACACAGGAGATAGAGGTTCCGCGCCCGGACCCAGGGAACTTGGGATATTTATCGGTAGGGGTTGGGGAGAGCGGGAAAATTTGGTGCGGTTACATATGATTGGATATTTCAAACATCAGCAACTTGCAGAACTGGCAGAACTTGCAGAAACTCGGACCTCCCAGAAAAGGGAGGGAGAGAAAAGTAAACACCAGATAGCCCATTACTCACTTGGGCTTGTTTGGACTTGTCTGGGCATGCCCTTGTATGCCTTTATTTTTTGTCACCCTGCCCCTGCAGGGGCTTAATATTTTTATTATGACTATATTTAACAAATTGTTGGTGGTCTTTGCTGACCATGAATTTTTGTTATTGTTACAATGTTGCTTTCAAATTTTGTTCTCACATACATAGGTTTTAGGGATTGGCCACAGGTCTTCATGCTTGCAAGACAAACACTTAATCAACTGAGTCAGTGCTTTACTCTTTATTCTTAGGCCCTGGGAGTCCATCTTTGGTTTTGGGTGAGGAACTCTTTCTTTCTTTCTTTCTTTCTTTCTTTCTTTCTTTCTTTCTTTCTTTCTTTCTTTCTTTCTTTCTCTCTTTCTCTCCTTCTCTCCTTCTCTCTCTTTCTCTCTTTCTCTCTTTTTTTTCAAGACAGGATTTCTCTGTGTAGCCCTGGCTGTCTCAATTTGTAGACCAGGCTAGCCTCGAACTCAGATCTGCCTCCCTTTGCCTTCCTGGGATTAAAGGTGTGCCTGGTTTCATGGCCCTTTCTTTCCTCTTCTTCCTGTCCATCATGAGGTAACAAAGATTATCCACCACACGATCCTATAGCCACGATGGATGTTCTGCCCAAGTACATGGGGCCAGCTGACCATGAGCTGAGCTTTCTCAGACTGGGAACCCAAACAACTACCCTGCTTGTTTTTGTGCCAGGAACAGTGAGGATGATGAGGAAAAGCTAATGTGTCCATAGTGCTGCAGCGACCCCATGCTGAGCTAGTGGGCTGGGCCCTGGTGGAGGAGAGATGCTTTAAATCCTAAGGAGATGTACTTCTGCCCTCGCTTTGGTTATCAGATTATTGCTTTTACTTGCAAAATTATATATATAACAGGAGTCAGAGCTAGAAGCTGACTCCAAACAAATGATGTAAAGGACTTCATCTGGGACCAGGGAAAATCTCTGCCAGAGGCAGATGCCCAGAGAGCATCTGCTATCCTCCACCAACCTATACAACTCCCAAAGCCATTTGCTTCTTTGAAAGGGCGGGAGCAGAACTTTTAAAGACAGAATGTCCAGCCCATTTTCCTTGGGCCTGAACTTGAGTAAATGCTTTGTGCATAGCAGAGATTAAAGACAATGAGGACAACCTGGGGCCTAGGCACCTTTCTTCCAAGAAAGGATGGGTCGGACTGTCTCACACCTAAGTCTATACCCTTGTCTCTGGTTATTTATAGAGGAAATTAGCCTTCCCCTCAGTTTGGTGAAACTAGAAAGAAAACTATTTACATCTGGGCAGGTGGCACATTCCTTTAACCCTGGCTTTCGGGAAGTGGGCATAGGAATTAAAGGCTAGACTAGGTTACAGAAGACCCAATCTTTAAAAAAACAAAAGGGGGAGTGGTGGTGGCTGAAGAGGAGGCTCAGTGATAAAGAGTGTGTACTGCTTTTCCAGAGGACCTGGGTTCAGTTCCCAGCACCCAAGTCAGGCAGCTCACAACCACCTTCAATTCCAGTTGCAGGGAGTCCAAGGCCTTTTGGCCTCTGTGGGCAGATAATACACATAAACTCACATAGGTGCACACACACACATGCACAAGAATAAAATAACAAATATATCTTTAAACAACAAGAAAAAGAAAGCAAAATGGCAAGTCTGTTTTCCTTTATCCTATTTTTGTTTATTTCTTTAGAATATTAGGCAACAGAGGGTGTGGGTTATGGACCCAAATGTCTGGTAACAGTACTTATATTTTATTCCTATTAGTAAGAATGGGTCAGGGATTTATGACACCATGTAGATTATAAAATTGGGCTGGTTCTTCTTTTAAAAAGTTAAATTATGTCCAGGCATGGTGGCACACACCTTTGATCCCAGCAGTTGGGAAGAAGAGAAAGGCCTGTCTCTGATTTTGGAGTCAGCCTGCTCTACAAAGCAAGTTCCGGGACAGGCAGGCTACAGAGAAACCCTGCTTCTATGTAAACAAAACAAACAAAGAAACACACAGACAGGTAGACTGTGGGACTGGAGAGATGGCTCAGTGGTTGAAAGTGATGCTGCTTTTGCAGAGGGCCCAGTTCCCTTCTAGGCAGCCGTATTGGGAGTCTTACAACCACTGGTACCCCCTAGCTGGAGGGAATCCAATGCCTCTGGCGTTCTTGGGCACTGTCATTCACATGCACCTACCCAGATACAGGCTCACACATGACACATGCATATAATTTAAAAAATAAAATGTAATAATAAAAAACCAAATTGCAAATATATCAAATTAGAGGGCTGGGAATGTGACTTAGTTAACAGAGTTGTTTGCCTAACATATATAATGCCCTGGGTTTGATTACTAGCACCACACATGCACAAGTGATAGTACACACAAACACACACACCCCACACACAAATCTGTGTTTATCTTTTACATTTTTAGTGGCAAACATACATTCCCATGGAAGATTGGAGCTCAGGGTTACTGGTTGTCTGAACAGTTATGATTTCAGACCTGTATGCAGCTACATTCTCTGCAACCAATGGAGTCCATGTGCAGGGTCTGGTCCACTGTGTCCACAACACTGGTGTCACTCAGGATAGCAGTGGACCCAACTCTAGCCTTGACCCCTTTATGGAAGCCTGGGGTATGACACCTGGATCAATGTGTCCCTCCAGATCAGGAACCTTCAGTTGCTTCTGGAAAATTCCTGCAGGAGGGAGGCTTGTAGATGCTATTTTAGATAGGTGATCTCAGTGCTTGAAACAGATTATAGGGGCATCCCAGCCTTGGTGAGCCTGGTACCCACTTCCTCATTACCATGAGTTGGTTAGTTTCTGAGTCAATCTCTTGCATCTCATCTTGGGCCTTTCCCAAGCATCCAATAAACATTGCCTTTACTACTGTCTTGCATGCATCTTCTCCTTGCTCTGAAACCGCTCATTTCCTCCCATTATGACCCATGCAAACTCTCTGTTCCAGAGGAACCAGGACTCTAAATACAGGAAACTCACTCCCAGCTCCTACCTCTGCTGTCATTACCTAATTAATCCCTTTTTCTCAGCTTTAACCCCTAATTCAAGTTCACCTGCTTCTAGGTTCACTCTAAACTACACAGCATTGCCTCTGGAAGCCTCTTCTTGTGTGTGTGTGTGTGTGTGTGTGTGTGTGTGTGTGTGTGTGTGTGTACTGGGGCTTCATGCATATTAGGCAAGCACTCTACTGCTGAGCTACACTCACAAGCTTCTGGGGATGCTGAGGATACATGGACTTACTTGGCTCATCCAGCCATTGGCCAGCCTTGAACTGCCTCCTTCCCCCTCTCTTTAACATGGACCAGGCAAGCAGTGTCAGTGCTGTGTGCAATCTCATCTTGGGAGACAGCTTCCTCCTCTGTCTGGCAGCAGGGTTCAGCCCAAGATTTCTAGGGAAATTCCAATCCCTTAAGGACTGTTGTTGCACTAGGCCGATAGCCAAAAGGCCAGGGGCAGGGGTGGGGACGCAAATAGGATTGTAGGTGTGTGTCACCATACTTGGCTGCAAAATTAGTTAGGTATCTGACCTGAGGTCAAACAGCTAGAAAGTGGTAGAGCCAAGACTCCAAGTCAGCTCTGAACCTGTGCCTCGTGCCTAACCTGTCTGCTGATCAAGCCTGCAGCTCTGACAGGTGCTCTAGATAGATCTCCTGGTGGCTCTAAGTCCTGGCTGAATGCTTAGCACAGAGTGGGTCTGCAGGGAAAACAGGGGTCACCGTGAAAGGGATTTTTCTCCAGCTGATAGCAAGCCTTGGACTAGGACCATCATCATAGACCACAGAGAGGAACACAGGTTCTCCTTACAAATGGACCCTTGGAGTTGAGCTGCTTCTGGCAAGAGCTCACACTGTTCCACATGTCTGTGTTGCCTCTGTCCCCAGTGCAGAGACTCCACCATCATCAGCCAGAAACTCTGTCCTTGCTCTTCTGAAGGCTTGCCAAAGCCATGTCATTTTAATTTCCATTTGGCATACATGTCTCCAGAAATCTTGGTGGTTTTTCTATTTTCTGTAAATGGCCCTTGGAAATAGGATTCCAGCCCAAGACCAGCATCCACCACTTCTTGACAAATGACTCTTCTAGACCTCAGAGTCCATCCTGTCTATCAGGAAACCTTGTGTTCTTCTCCACCTTTCTCTGTCCAGAATGCATTCCCAAACCCTAGAGTTCTGACAACACTTTCTGGGTGCTATAGCATCTGTGCTAACTCCATTCTTACAGCACTGAAACTAAGGTCCCCCCTCCCCCGAACCCCCACTCCGTGCTCACCAATTTGCCTAGTCTAGTTAGCTAGTATACAGTGGGAACTTCCTGTCTCTGCTTCCCAAGTACTGGGGATTAAAGGCACTGGTTACTGTGCCCACCTAGATTTTATGAGTGTTGGGGATTTGAACTGTGGTTCTCACTCTTGTGTGGTCAGTACTCTGTTCACTAAGTCATCTTCCCAGAACTCAAAATATGTTTTAATGGGTAATAATTTAAAATGATTTAAAAAGCAAACTATGGGCTGGCAAAATGGCTCAGTGGGTAAGGTGCTTGCTACCGAACCTGATGACCTGATTTTGATTCCTGGTAGAAGGAGAGAACCAGCTCCTGTTAATTGCTGTCTAATCTCCACATATGCCATGGTACTAGTGTGAACACAGGTGTTTGCATTCACCCCGTCCACATGCACCACTAACTAACTAACTAACCAACCAACTAACAAACCAAACAAACAAATATTTAAAAAATAATTTAGGATCTCAAGCAGGGTATGGTAGTTTATACATGGAATCACAGTGCTCAGGAAGCTGAGGCAGGAGAATTGCCAAGAATCCGAAGCCAATCTGGGGAATATAGGGAATTTCAGACCAATCTGGGCTATATAATAGGATGCCTGTCTCAAAAAACAAAACAAAACAAAATTTAAGACTTCAAAAGGAACATGTTGTTACTCTGAACCCAGTGTGTCTAGAACTCTGGGTCAAACAATCACAAGGGAGAGATCAAGGAAAAGGCCTTGCTTCAGTAGTGAACACCCGGGTACTGTTCAGGGTTGGATGACTGAGCTATTCCTGCCTCAGAGCAAAGCTGCTGTTGCCAGAAAGGCAAGGCTCTGTTGCCTCTCAGCAGGACCAGAAAAAGCTAACCTTACAAGTCCTGGCTGCAGTCTATCTTAGGGCATCCTGATGCAACTATAGAGTGTTTCACTCTTTAACGAGCAAGTTCAGATCCCCAGAACTTTGGCCCCCTAGTCTCCCTTGCACAAGTGGCCAGTCACAAGAGAAGACTCACATGATAAAATGTATACCTTAGTAAAATGTTTGCCGGGTCATCCAGATAGAACCCCCACAGGTGTCTAATCCGTTAAGACCAAAACTGCCAGGACAGGACGATCTAAAACACTATGGCCTATGTAGGTCCCTCCCCCATAAAACAGCCCCCAGAACATCTCTGAACCCTTTCGCCAGCCTCTCTTTTCCTCTGTGGCTGTACCTTGGTGTAGTGAATTATTTTCTACCTTTGCTTTCTTCTGTCTTAGTGAATTCATTCACCCTGAGCATCACTGATCTATAAACAGTGTCCCTGTCTGCAGGGACATCCACAGACGTTTTCTTGTCATTATTCGCCAAACAATACAGTACAATAACTGTTTACATAGCATTTCTATTGTATTTGGTGTCATAAATCAGGAAACTGCGAATGGCTTATATACAGATACCACACAGTTTTACATAAGGGGTCTGAGCATCCTCAGATTTTGGTATCTGAGATCTTCATGGATCGTAAAGATGATTGTCCTAAGAGAATGCAAGTATAGAAAGCCAAATTAGGGTCCTTCAGTTTTGGCTTGTGACAAAGAGTAGGCTAGCATCTCAGAAAGACTTGATGCTTAAGGTCCGGGCACAGTGTTTTTAAAGGTTAAAACAAAACAAAACCAACTAAAATAACCAAACCAAACCAAACCAACAAAAACATCAACAAAAAACCATGCAGAACACAACAATATCAATTCTAGTTGAGGAGTTGAGGGCCAGCGTAACCTTGCTACATCTTTCAGACAACACGGCAATTTTTATTTGTGCCCTTAACAGTTACTTGTGCTTATGTTTAGTCTATATAAACACTCTTATTCTGGATAATACATCCGGACCATGGTCAGGGTCATGGAAAACCCCAAATATGTTGCCAAAGTAGAAGTGGCTGTTGAGGGGGTTAGAGGGATGAGAAATATCTAAATTGACACAAGATGGAGTCAGGACAAGATGGTGCCACCTTAGGTACTTTAATATTACAGATAGGAAAATAGAAGTTGATTTGGTCTGGTCTGTGCTTCGGACCGGCCCTTCTCCTGTTCACTGGCTGTGACCCCTTGGCCCTTTGTGGAGGACATCCAGATAGAGACAATTTATGCACACACCTGCAGCAAATATGTATAAATGACACTCCCTCCTGGAATGGGGGTGCAGTATCCTATATTCTGCACCTGGCCTTTTTTTTTTTTTTTTCTGCCTTCTGCCATTTTTTTAAAAAAGGCTAGTAGAGAATGTAAGTCTTTCTGAATGCAAAACTGGTACCCCACTCTCCCAAGGGGGCAAGCCCCTGGCCTGGACCCATCTATGCATCCTTTCAGGGCCTCTCATCAATGAGTCCTGAGTGGCTCTTTCTGCCACTCCTCTCTGGCCAAGAGAGCTGGGAAAGAACCAACCAATGGCTGGGCCTGGCAGAGGGTTCGAGAATCTGAAGAGAAAAGGGTTTTGTTCTCTACCCCCCTAAGACTGGCAGGAGTTGGCCTGCTGGGCCCTACCGCCTTTCTCTCCCCTCTCTCTAACAGGACAAATAATTTCTCTTCTTGCCAAGGTCTGATGGCGGCCTGGCGGGTCCTGTGGTGGTCCCCCAAGGGCCCGGCTCCCACGCCTCACCTCCTTTGATGGGCAGCTGTGGCAGTCCCTGCCAAGGTCTCAGGACCTGGCCTCCCTGGCAGTATACATCTGCTCCCAAGCCTGGTTGTCGTTGCTGCCCAAGGAGGAACGCTCAGTGCCCATGCTCTGCGCCAGCCGCCCTGCTGCAGATTGGCTGCAGATTGGCCTGGAGGCAGCGCAAGTGCTGGCTGGCCAGCTAATGAGCAAGTGTCATTGGTGGCTAAATGTGTATTTATGCCCGTTCCAGTACAAAAAGCCTCATTTGTGGCTGTCACCCTCCAACTCCCTGACAATCCAGCTTCTTTCTTCAGAAACGGCTCTGTCTGAAGCTCCAGTGGAGGCTGCAGGCAGTTTCCGGTATTGGGTGCTAGTCCAGGATCCGTGCCCAGGCTCTTGGCTGAGGGAGGACCTGCCTCCTGCTACTAACAGCTCCAGAGGGTGTTTCTAACCAAGATCAATTCCTTTTGTCTTCGACCTTGAGGTGTTCCTGGTCTCATTCTCCTGCTGTAAAATGGGCACAGGGAGGGAATTTGTTGAAGGTGAAGGTATCCAGCTGAAGCTGGGGCAGGTTGCAGCCAGAACTTCACAGGAGAATTTTGCTGCAAGAGTGAAGTGTGATGTGGGGCAGCGGTGGCACAAGCCTTTAATCCCAGCACTTGGGAGGCAGAGGCAGGCAGATTTCTGAGTTCGAGGCCATCCTGGTCTACAGAGTGAGTTCCAGGACAGCCAGGGCTACACAGAGAAACCCTGTCTCCGGGAAGAAAAAAAAAAAAAAAAAAAAAAAAAAAAGTGAAGTGTGTTTGTCTTTCTGCTGAGGCAGAGGTCTGAGAAGCCAGAACAGCCTGGGATACACAATGAGTTCGACGTCAGCCTGGGCTGCGAGGCAGGATGGAAACGGGAAATGAAGTGGGTATGAATCGGGAAAGAAGCCTTTTCGTGCTGACTGAGAGTTACGGAATTTCAACACAACTGATACAGCCACAATTGCCTAGGAGATAGAACCTTTGTGGTTCCCTAGATTTCGCAAACAAAGATGCTAAAACTAACTGTGCTTAGGTTGGGAACAGGTTGAGTTTATACGATTCCTCCATCTCTAAATAAAACAGTGCCCTCATAAAACACGTAACAATTCCATTTAAACCGGGAAATTCTTTAAGATTAGGAAAACAACTAAACCATGTAGTTTTACTTAACGTTTATTTTAAACTTAAAATTTAAGTTTTGCTTAAGTCACTAAACAGTGTGTATGCCATCGTCTTTTGAGCAATGGAATCTTAGGATCCCACAAACAAAATTCTTTATATAAATCTTTTTATAAAGACAATATAAGGACACCCAAGTAGGGCCAGTGGGATGTGTCAGTGGATAAAGACGCTTGGTGCTAAGCCTGATGACTTGATTTTCATCCGTGGAGCCCAGTGCTGCTTAGTTTTATGTCAACTTGACATGAGCTAGGGTCATCTGGAAAGAGAGCAAATCTCAGCTGAGAAAATGCTCCCACCAGGTTGCCTGAAGGCAAATCTGTAGGGCATTTTTCCTAAAGAATGATTGGTATTTGAGAGCCCAACTCAGTATGGGGGGGGGAGGGGTGGCACCCCTGGGTGAGTGGCCCTGGTTGTTTCAGAAAGCAGAGTGAGCAAACCCTGGGGAGCAAGCCCTATGCAGCACTCCCCCATGGCTTCTGCATCAGCTCTTCTGACTTCCTGCTCTGACTTCTCTCAGTGACTGACTGTGGTGTGGAACTATAAGCCCAAGTTGCTTTTGGTCACAGCGTTCTATCACAGCAATAGAAATCCTGGAGAGAACCAACTCCTGTAAACTGTCTTCTGACCCACTAATGACTTTCTTCTTTCTTTCTTTCTTTCTTTCTTTCTTTCTTTCTTTCTTTCTTTCTTTTTGTTCTCTGACACCCCAAAGACCCTGTGTGGGAATATCCAATATCTGCCTCCTTCAGAGGCCTACATTCCTGGAGTGACAGTCCTTGAGGGCTTCCCAGCATCTTCCAGGGCAGTCTGCACAGCTGCTGTGTAGATCCTGAGGGGGCCTGTTGCAGTGACACTGGCTTGCTACTGCCTTTATATGAGTTTGACTGCTGTCATGCCACTCCAAGCTCAACCCCATATTCTGAACCTTGGGGGCCTCTTCCTTGGCACTTTCCTCAAAGGATGGTCCCATTGCTTAAGATGGCCTCAGCCATGTCTCCCAGGTTTGGAGGCTCACTTCCGGGGAAAGGGCAGACATGAACCTATTGTGGTATAGATTGCCAGCACAACCACTCCCTTATTAGGGGGAAGGTTTTTATTGTGCATAAGAAAGAGAAAGTATCCAGAGGTATCAGGAAGGGTTCAGAGCAGAGAGAAAGGAAAGCAGACTGGACGTGGCCAGGGCTAGGGAAGTGGAAGAGTGGGGGGAGAATAATGGAGCTAGACAGAGAACAAGGAATAGAGAATGGACTGTCGTGAGATAGCAAGAGACAGAGAGAGCAAGAGAGTGTGCTGGGCAGATCATGTTGATTATAAGGAGGACCAGTAGCTGGGGACAGGGTTGGGGAGAAAAGGACAGGGTGCTGTCTCGAGCTTAGAAATGTTTGAGGGAGCCTAGAGGCCAGCATGGGCTTTGATATGCTGATATGTATCATAGGTAGCCATATGTCCTCATGCCAGAGGTAAGAGAAATGACTCCTTTTAGTAGCTGGAAACAGGTTTCATTTTAGTTCCTGAGGAAGGCTGGCTCTTATCTAACCATATAGAAATCCTGCTATAGTCTAGTTTCTCATTTCTAGACATATGGGCACCCTGAAACCTAACATAACCCTCTCTCTAATATCTCCCAATGGCTTTCTCTCTTCTCTACACTCCCTCCATGTGTGAGTGCATGTGTGTGTGTGTGTGTGTGTGTGTGTGTGTTTGCTTGCATGTGAAGCAACCTAACATTGTCCCTACTAGCCTGAGCTGTACCTCCAACCTCTTAGGGATTTCCACTCAGAAAAAGCTAGACATTTCCTGGGACATTTTTCATATCTTTGTATTAGAAACATTCAAAATTCTCTCTTCTAGCTATTTTGAAATGCTCAATTAATTGTCAGAAGCCTTGGTAATTCACTTGCGTAGAACAGTACAAGTTATTCTTCCCACCCAGTTGTGCCCTGTGTTTGTCCATTCATGGATGAAGGGACAAAGAAAATGTGACACAAATACATAATTGAATACCATTCAGCCCTAAAAAACAATGAGACCCTGCAAATTGCCCCATCATGAATGAGCATGGGGCACATTATAAAATTCAGATGCAAACAGACAGATACAGCATCCTCTTGCTTGCCTGTGGGACCGGAAGCAGTCGATTTTATAAAAGTAAACTCATGGCTTTCAGAAGCTGGAAAGAGTAGGGAGGAAGTGGGGAGAGGATATAATTTCCCTTAACTATTGCTAGTGGGAGGTGCATCCGCCAAGCACATGGCTAAGCCCTTGTCTATGATTAGAAGCAAAGCTGAGAAGGGGTGGAAGATAAGGGGTTGAAGGCCAAAGACCCAAAGAGGAAAAAAAAAAGATATTCAACTTTTTGACAGGACTTCTTTGGGATAGTTTTGCTTTATTTTGAGACAGAGTCTCACTATGCAGCTCAGGCTGACTTGTAACCTTCAGCAATCCTCCTGCCTCAGCTTTCCAAGTGCTAGGGTGGATTGTAATTGGGAGGCATGCCTCAGCTTGCTTGGCTTCATGAGCCAAGAACTAGTCCCTTTAAAGGGGGATGAGTCTAGGCTAATCAAGAACTGAAACAGTTATTGAGCTCATAGTGTAGGCCAGGCACTGTTATCACAAAGAGGAGAAAGGCTGCCATTTCCTGTCCCCACCCCCCCATAAGAAGAGATAATGGGACAAAATAAACTTTGACTCTTTTGATGTCCCTAGGCTGGAGATCATGACTTCATGTGAATCAAGGCTATGAGAAGCATGCAGGTAAGAGGGAATGGCAAGATATTACCCCTGGGCCAGCCCGTGGGCAGTCTCACCCACACAGGTGAGACTCACCCACACAGGTGTCACCTGACTGCCAGATGCTCGGCTGTGGCCTTGACAGTCTTAATAATCTCTTGTGTTTTCATTTCACACCGAGCTTAAATGCTATAGCCGGTCTTGCTAAGCAATGGCAGAGTCCGATTAGGCTCTAGTGGCAGCAGGAGTGGAAAACAGACATGACTCCATGTTGTCATCTACAGCAGCCTCACGGGAACTCTTTACCCAGACCTCTTCATGTGAAGTCAGGATGCCTGACTTTCTGGCAGACAAGAGTTTCAGCATGAGTCAGTAAGAAGCAGAGTCAGATTTTTTTTTTCCATCCTTTCCCTCCCTTTGCCTCTTTTTCTTTCCTCGTGGTCCTGAGACTCAAACCCAGAGCTTCACCAATGTTGACAAGCACTCTCCACTGAGTCACATCCCCAGCCTAGAGCTAGAATTTATTAAGAGATTTTAACAAATACTTAAGCACCAGCATAAACACAGAGGTGACGTCTTCGATTACTTCCTATTGCTGTGTTAAAATAGCATGACCAAAAGCAACTTGGGGAGTTAGATCAGAACTGACTGAGGTCATGTGAAAGTTAAAGATGAGGCTTGTTAGCATTTTGTCTAAGCTCCACCCTACAGTTACCTGGCAACAGCCAGGCGTGCCTGACTCAGTATAAAAGGGGCTGCTTGCTCCTCTTCTCTCTCTTGCCTTCTTGCTCCCCTCTGTCCTCTCACTCCTTCCCCTTCTCTTCCCATTCCCTTCCCCCTCTCTTTCCACATGCTCAAGGCTGGCCTCTACTTTCTCCCTCTGCCTTTCTCTGTCTCTACTACCAACTCTAAACAATATTCTACACTATACCATTGTGTGGCTGGTCCCTCAGGGGGAAGGGATGCCTCAGCATGGGCCCTCGGAGGCACCCCTTCCCCAATACCTGATTACACATCCACCTTCCCTTTCCTCCTTATCTTTTTATAAACACAATAAGGCTGTTATTAGAACAGCCAAGGGCAGTGGTCTCTGTGGGAAGGAAAGCCAGCATCCAGGCACAGTGAGGCTGAGGGTTTCAAGAGTAGAGAAGGGATCTGTTTTGGAGGTGGAAATTTGCATCTGTAGATCTGTTCCCTGCAGTTCCAGGATGGTAGATGCTGGAGATGTTCCTATGGTTATGCTCAATTCCTTGTCAGGGGTTTCTCAATTTGCCCGGTTTATTTTATGTCATTATCCCTTCATTCTAGACCCTGAGGACAGATAAAGTGTGGGTGTGGGAGGCATGGTCCTTTCTGGCTGGCTTCTTCCTGCTAGCAGAGGAAACATCATTTGGGAGTTTTTGCATCTGGAGTGACTTTAAGAGAAGCACTGCTTTATCTGATCCTGTGTGGTAGACCCAGTGGTAGCACTGATTTGATCCAGGAGGAACGTGTGGGAAAAGTTTAAAAGATGAGTTCAAATCATAAGTATAAGGATAATAAGGGAAATCAGGGTTGGCTAGTGTGAACAAGCACAGAGCAAGCACAGTTGACTCATAGCTGGGGCATCCTGATCGGCCTCAAACTCATCAGGCCAGTCCATCATCAGGGCACCACCCTATTTGCAGGGAATGGAGGATGGGCTGTTGTCAGGGCCTTGCTTTTAGGATATCAGGCTTTTGTCCCTGGACAGGAAGACCCCAGCCACTTTGAAAGTTCAGCGTCTTCATCACTTCTCTTCCCTATCCTCTCCCTGTCTGTCTATCCATCGGGAAGACTAACTCCTCTTTCCCCATTCTCTTTCTCAGAGGAAGAGAACATGCAAGAAAAACATTCCAAGCATGCTTGGCAGGTGTCATAGAGTGCTATGACAAAAACACTGTGACCAAAAAGCAAGTTGGGAAGGAAAGGGTGTATTCAGCTTACACTTTCACAGCACTGTTTGTCATTGGTAGGAAGTCAGGACAGGAGCTCAAACATGACAAGAACCTGGAGGCAGGAGCTGAGGCAGAAGCCATGGATGGTTGCTGTTTACTGGCCTGTTTCCCATAGCCTACTCAGCCTGCTTTCTAATAGAACCCAGGACCACCAGCCCAGGTGTGGAACCACCTACCATGGGCAGGGTCCTCCCCTATTAATCATCACTAATTGAGAAAATGTCCTGCAGTTGGATCACATGGAGTCGTTTTCTCAATTGAAGTTTCCTCCTTTCAGGTTACTAGTTTGTCTGTCAAGTTGACCTGAGACTCGCCAGTACAGAAGGCTTTGTCATAGGTGTTAGCAAGACTTATTTTTGTCATTTGTTCATTACAAGGTGTAAGGCCATTGGGTGGTGGAAGAAATCAGACATTTTTTTTCACTGGCCAATTTAAGTTCAGCATCAGTCATCTATTTTCTTTCATTATAGCTTTGTGGGAATGTAATGGTCTGAATGAGAATGGACCTCATAGGCTCATAGTTTGGATACTTGGCCGTTAGGGGAGTGGTACTATTTGAAAGTATTAGGAGGTGTGGCCTTGTTGGAGGAAGTATGTCACTGGGGGTGAGCTTTGAGGTTTCAAAAGGTCAATTTCAAGCCCAGATCTCTCTCTTCTTGCTGCCTGTGGATTGGACGTAGAACTCTTAGCTACCTCTCCAGCACCAAGTCTGGCTGTGTGCGGCCATGCTTCCTGCCTTGATGATAATGGACTAAACCTCTGTAATTGTAAGCCAGCCCCAGTTAAATGCTTTCTCTTATAAGAGTTGCGTAGTCACTGTGTCTCTTCACAGCAAGAACACTGACTAAGACAGGGAACATTAAGAGATGAATTTCACGAGGAAAATGTTTTAGCGTCTTAATTAACATAAGTTTTCTTTAGTAAGGTGAAATGCAATTGTACAACTGCCTGGCCATACACTAGAGCTCTGTAGAAGGATAAGGTAATTGTGTGATCAGCTGGGTTTTTTTTTTTTTCATCAGACTTCTGCCTAAGAAACTATCTCCTAGAAGCTATGTAAGAGAAGTCAGTTAAACTCAGCATCTTATGGACAACTTAAAAGAGAAATAAACTACGAATGGGTTCTCTTTATAAGATTGTCCAGCAGTGCCCCACTGACACCATTTAGATATCCTAAATAATTTCCCTAAATCTGTGAGTTTGATGACAGGCTATTTGGTAGTCCCCTTTAATTAAGAAAATGGATAATTAGGGTATAGAAAGACATATCGGCATTCAAGAAGATAGGTTTTTGTCTAGTTGGGGTTCCTATTTCTGTGATGAAGCACCATTACCAAAAGCAACTTGCAGAGAAAAAGATTTATTTGGCTTATAATTTTATATCACTGGTAATCATTGAAGTCAGGACAGGAACTCAGACAGGGCAGGAACCTGAAGGCAGGAGCTGATGCAGAGGCCGTGGAGCTTACAGGCTTTCTCCCCAGGGCTTGTTCAGCCTGCTTTCTTATTTATTTATATTTTTTTGTTTTTGTTTTTTTGTTTGTTTGTTTGTTTGTTTTTTTTTTTGAGACAGGGTTTCTCTGTATAGCCCTGGCTGTCCTGGAACTCACTCTGTAGACCAGGCTGGCCTCGAACTCAGAAATTCGCCTGCCTCTGCCTCCCAAGTGCTGGGATTAAAGGCGTGCGCCACCACCGCTAGCTCGGCAAGCTTGCTTTCTTATAGAACCCAGGACCAGCCTAGGGATGGCATCAATGACAGTGGGCTGGGCTCCACCATATCAGTCACTAATTTAAAAATTGCCCTTCAGGTTTGCCTTCCGCCAGCTCTTCTGAAGGCATTTTCTTCATTGAGGCTCCCTCCTCTCCGATGACTGTAGCTGGCATCAAGTTAACATAAAACTAGCTAGTACAACGTTTCAGGAATAGAATCAGTAGTGAGAAATATACCTTTTCTGCTGGTGTTTAAGACCATGTAAGTAGCCAAAACCAACCTTTTCTCCCTTTCTGTCAAAGCCAATGGAAGGTCTAGTCTTTGGGCTGCTTTGGTCTGGAAGGAGCCTTTAGATCCTGTAGCCTTTCTTCACCAGTTAAGCCATCTACCTGAGGATGAATCAAGGGCCTTGCTTGACCATTGTTGCACTTGAAGATGGGGAAGAAATTTTCCTGTATTGACCCTTCTCTTAGAAGTATCCAACAGACTGGATGGATACTGGCCAGAATCCACCAGATGGGGTTTCCATGGCCTTCCTGAACAAGAGAACAGGAGACTTTCCATGGTAACAGAACACTTTGATGTTCCATGGTCTCATGGGACCTGGTTGACCTTGGAGAGCAAAGGAGAAAATATTCTTCCTTTTAATCCTTCTAACCATAATATGATAAATCTCCAAATATGGTTATTGAATACCCAGAAGATCACTTACACAAGTCTGGTATTTTTCTTTCAAGATAGAGTTTCTCTGTGTAGCCCTGGCTGTCCTAGAACTTGCTGTGTAGATCAGGCTAGCCTGAACTGAGAGACCCACCTGGCTTTACCTCCTGAGTTCATGTACCACCACTGCCTGGCCAGTCTGGTACTTTTAACTACAGTACAATATTTAAAAGCCCAACACTTTAAAAAAAAAAGATTTATTTATTTATTTATTTATTTATTTATTTATTTATATGAGTGGCAGGTGATGACATAGCCATTGCTTGGTCTCTGGGAGGAGCCTAGTGAAATTGCCTGTAAGTTAACAGTGAGAACTTTTTTCCCCTTGGTTTTGTGTATTGAGACAGACTAACAGTGTCCGTCCCTTCTTCATAAGATTCCGGAGGCAATCCAGAGTCAGTATTTACCCTGGGGAACTGATGAGCCTATTGACTTTACTTAACAGGGAATGGTAAAGGGTCACTGATGGGAATTATCCAGAAGTGGTTGCACAGAAAAGTCTTCACTCAGTATGTATGGCCGATTTCCCACACCCACCCAGGCAGCTCTCTCTCTCTCTAGCCTTCTCCAGTCAACCACCCTAGGTCCTCCATAAGACTTTGAGGCATCATATAATTAGGGCCTAACGGTATAAGATAGGCTGGGATGGCTGGTCCATCTCCTCTGTATCAGTGAATGAGTATCAACAATTAATAGGTTCCTCTATGGTCAATTCAGTCTGGCATAGGTGCAGGTTTGAAGATGTTTAGTTTAGAAAGCTTACTAACACACAGACACTGTTTTCTCTTCTTCCAGAAGCTACATAATGGTATAGGGTCCTGTTGTTTGTGGTGATGTAAAGTAAACTCCTCCTCTCATGCAGAGAGGTGAGTAGGTTGGCACATTTCAGCTTGTCGCCTGAACAAGCGACAGTCTGAGAGAAAGTGTCTGGCCAAGGGCCTGACATGAGAGCTGAGTTTTTAGCAGGTCATGGGGGAGGGGAAAGATACACATTGTTCCTGGTGAAAAGGAAAGGGGAGGAAGTTACTGGCCCTTAGGGTCTCTTGGATACTATGCCAATTTCCTTAACTGTAAACACATTTTAAAAATCCAGATAGGAAACAAACATGATAAGCTGATTTTCCTTTTGATTTAAAGAGGGCAATCTCAATTGGGAGACCATCCTCTCAATCCGCCACAGGCAAATTGGGTTTAAGACTCTGTAATCTAGAGGATATTAATCATATAAACAAAACAAACAACTGAATATCAAAAATAATTCAGCAGGATGTGGTGGTGCATGTCTTTAATCCCAGCTCTCTGGAGGCAGGGGCAGGAGGATCCCTGTTGAGCCTGGTCTACAGAGTGAGTTCCAGGCTAGCCAGGGCTACCCAGAGAAACCCTGTCTCAGAAAAATCAAACCAAATCAAACAATAAAACCAAAAAGAGCACAGAAGCCTAGGGCACTAGACTGTTCCTTTGTCTTAGACTCTGGTACTGTAAAAGAAAGGAAAGAGCAAAAGCAAGTGTCCCACCTAGAACAAAGAGTAGTTGGGAGGGAGGGGCTCATATGGGGGTGGGGGTTGGGTGGGGTGCATTCCAGCTCAGTTAGAGGAAAACTGGCTTCAAGAGTCCAGGCAGAACTATCAGGCATTAAGACTCATCAGAGCCTGCCTCATTCTCCTGTGCAGCAGGCTGATTCTGTCTTAGCTGCAGCAGGTGCCCTGTGGCAGTAGCTTGTCTAGCAAGTTATCCTTAGAGTCCCTGTTGGAATCTGTGCTTCTGTGATATTCATCTCTGGGCCATCACAGGTGTCAAAGTGTTTGTTCCTTTTTTAGGAGGCCAATGTTGGAAGAACCTGGCTGAGAAAACTCTTAGGTTCTTTCTAGAAACCAGTAAATACGTTATGTAAACAGTGTGTTAAAATTAAAACAAACACTAACAATGACGACAACAAAAACTACCTTGGAGTTCTGGTGTTATCTCATTAATCTAAAATAAAAAGGGGTGTGGTAATCCCCCAGAGGGCTCAGAAAGACCACGAAGTTTTTTAGGCGCCGCCATTTTGATTTATGCCATGTGATTACATTAACCAAGACGGTCGTAAAGTCACTCAGCATTTGCCTTCCTCATAATATCATTAGTGGAGACAGCAGTTAAGTCACACAGCTGCTTTTTGCTTATGGTGAACTCAGCTCAACAGCAAAGTGAGTCCAACCTCCATCAGGTACAAATCCCTGTGGGATCTACATATGTCACTGACGTAATGTGGACCATGATGCCCTTTCTTTAAAAAGACACTTTAGTTAGGTTAGTACTGACAGAGGAGATGGCGCCTATGGCTTAGGCAGGTAGGACTAATAGAAAAATAAGGAAACACAGGAAGGAATTCTACAGTCTCAGCTCATAGAAGCAGAGTCCATATGTACCCGTTAGAGTAGTTAGAATCACAGTGTGAGTTCTCTTTTAGATTGGATTTAAAGAGGGAGACAAGAGAAATTCAAACACCATTTAATTTTTGTTCAGAACAATGGTGAGCCTGTCTTTCTTTCTCTCAGGATTGCAGAAGAGACAGGGGAAGGTTAGGAGATGCAGGCACCTTGAAAAATCCAAAAGTTTGACTCCATGGAAAAGGTCACTTCCCAAACCTCCCTAAAGGATGTCCACCCTTCCACCACCTGGGTCAGCCTTCGCTCTGACCACTGTGAGGTAACATCTGCCTGGAACCTGTCCTCAGATTAATAGTACAATTTTATCATCCATTGGCAGGTCTCTAGTCATCAAATGGTTTAACTTGTTTTCTATGATACACAGACATTAGTGTCAGAAGGAAAGGTGTCTAAGGGGACCTTTTTCTTTCAGAGAGAAGACAAAATTACTGCCCCTTTTCCGGGACATGGAAAGGATGCCCTCGGCTCAACAGTTACTTTGTATCTTTTTATACTAATTGTTTTTTAACACAGACCTGGCTCAACAGTTACTTTGTATCTTTTTATACTAGTTGTTTTAACACAGACCCAGCTCAATAGTTACTTTGTATCCTTTTATACTAGTTGTTTTAACACAGACATCTCTGTATTATGAGATAAGTAATAGCAACGTGATGCAAACAGTCTACCAACTAGCTGTCCTTAAGGAGGTGTTTTTCCTTCTTGGGCTGTTGCGTTTTTTTTTTTTTTTTTTTAATTTCCCTGTCACAGAGTCAGGGCCAGTGTGACCCAGGACAGGGGTTTAGAGGATATTTTGAGACAAACATGCTTAAGTCTGCAATGGGAGGATCAAATTCTGTCTCCCGAGTCAGCTTCTCTATGAGTTTAAGGACAATTAGCACATCCTATACATAGTAGGTAATGTGTTCCTACCAGCACAGATTTTATTTTAGACCAGTGGTTCTCAACCTTCCTAACATTGCAATGCTTTAATACAGTTCCCCATGCTGTGGTAACACCTAACCACAAAATTATTTTTGTTGCTACTTCGTAACTATAATTTTGTTACTATTATAAATTGTAATATAGATATCAGATATTCAGGATATGTGATGTGGAACCCCTGTGAAAGGGTCTTTTGATGCCTCCCCCCCCCCAAGGCATTGTGACCCATAGGTTGAGAAAGGCAGTTTTAAAAGCTCTTGTTTGGCACCCTAGCAGATAAAATTTCACTGAGGCATAATTTAAAAATGAACAAACAAATACCGAAACCTTATGGACAACAATATGTCCTTTTATTATGGGCAAGATTTAGGGTGTCCCTCAGGAAACAAGAGGTCCCAGATCTCAATTAGCACATTTTATATAAAAGAAAAAGAGATCTATTGGTCAGCAGTTCATCCCTGAAGCCTAGAGAGGGCAAACCTCAGGTATCCATGGAGACAAAGAGGGCAGTGGCAGAAAGATTGTGGTGATGGGTACTGTGGAAGGGAAGACGCATGTAGAGAGGCAGAGAGAGAAAAGTTGATAGGTGGGGGTGGGGCCTCAGCCAGATCAGCATCTGAGAGAGAGAGTTTAGGAAGTTTTTAGATGTTTGAGCTGCTAAAAACTCAAGTGCAGAAATGGAGGAACAAAGGGACACACGGTAGTGGAGACAGAGACTTGAAGGTGGGGAACTTCAGACCGCTTGCTATTCTGTCTTACAAAGTTGTCCAAGTCAGTGAGACTTTGGAAATCAAAAGCACCAAATTCAGGCCATGTGTTATTGTTCAATTTGCACTGGGTCCGCCTTCAGTGGATGGGGGTATTGACTTCCTGAGTTCTTTGTTGTTTTTTTGTTGTTTTTGTTTTCGTTGTTGTTTTGAGGTTTGTTTTTAAGGCAAGCCAAAGGCATGTCTTTAGGGATGGAGATCTTGGACCCCATTTTGGGCAAGGTAAGGGTGAAGCTCATTTCTGGTGATGAGCCATCACCTATAACTACAAAGTGGCCTAAAGTGATAAACCAGGGCCTCAAACAGGAGACCCCCCCATTCCAGGGATCTGGCAAGCAAAGTAAAGAATCCCGAGCTTCTCAGAGGTGTCAGCCCTGTAGACTGAACTGAACCTTACCTTGGTGTGGACGGGCTGCTGAAGGACAAATGGCCTCAGAGGAGGTAGGGGAGGTGAGGGAGGAGGAGGTGTGTGAGAGTGGGAACTGAGTTTTACCCAAATTGGTCAATAAGATTCCAGAAAGGGACTCCTACCACTCACAAAGGCAGAGGTTATGAAAAACCAACGGTTTTCAGGTCACGCAAGGCAGCTGTTCAGCTCAGGGGGTGAACAGGGCTCCAGATAGGCCTCAGTGAAAGGAGGAAGAGAAGGGGGATGAAGGAGAGGAAGGTAACCAAGGGACTTAGCAACCCGCAAATTCCTCCTGGGTTTCCACAGCATTAGGAGGAAGGAATCCAACCTGACAGGAGCAGACTGTCTTTTATAAGAATAGTGGAGGGCAGCAGTCTCTTTGCCTGTGTGCTGAGGCTCATGGGGCTGGAGGGTTTTAAGGGTAGAAAAAGGGATTTTGCTGGGAGTAGGGTTGGGGTGGGGTGGGGAGTGGCTGTGTTGAAAGTTGCCTCTGTAGATCTGTTTCCTGTAGATTCTGAATAATAAATGATGGCCTGTATTCTTATAGATATGCTCACTTCTGTGTGAGCGAGGTTTCTTAACTTGCCTGAGGCTCTTTGTTTTATGACATTAATCCTTCAGGGAAAAAAGAGATTTTATTTGGCTTTCATTTTCCAATAACAGTCACTCACTGAGGGAAGCCAAGGCAGGAACTCCAGGCAGAAATCTGGAGGCAGGAACTGAAGCAGAGGCTATGGAGGAATGCTGCTTACTGGCTTGCTCTCCATGGCTTGCTCAGTCTGCTTCCTTATACAATCCCAGACCACTTACTTTCTGTCTCTGTCTCTCTTATGGTGTGTGTGTGTGTGTGTGTGTGTGTGTAGAGATTGTCAAGGGCCTTGGGCTCTACTGTCTGGAAAGGACTCCCCAGGCTTTTGTCTAGTGTCTGAATTCAAGGGAAGACAAGTGACTTTGAAGCCTGCGCTAGGGCAAAGATGGCTTCTGGCTCCTGGCCCATGTCACAGGCAGGAGAGTGAGGAGTGAGACAGGAAGAGAAAAACTGGAATTAGGAAGTTGACTATCCCTAAGGGCCCTGAGAGCAGGTCTTAACATATTAGGGAGCATTAGGGAAAAAAAAATAATGGCTTCAGGCCTTGCTGTAAACTAGAGGGCAAACTATTGTTGGGTAAGAGAATTTTTCTCTTTACCCTTTTCTGATTAGTACCTGGGCACCTACAAATTAAGTGGTGAAAAGAGAATTTATCAAGAGAGAAGGTTTACTCATGTGTAACAAGCATTCAGGAGTTCTGGGTGACAAATAGCTGAAAGGGAGGTGTATCAGTCAGCTGTAACTGTAATGCAATACTCAAGGCAGCCAACTTTATACAGACAAAAGGTTTATGTAGTTCACACTTTGGACAGCTGAAAGCCCAAGATCAGGGAGCAGGGGTGAAGATGGGTAGAGGGACATAGTTTGGTGGTGATGGTGGTGGATGATGGTCCATCACAGCAAAAGCACATGTATGAGAAAAAGCTTATATCCGCAAACAGAAGTCCTAGAGGGACCAGGATCCCACAATTCTTTCCAATGGCGCACCTCCAGTGACCCAAGGACTTCCTACTAGGCCTCACTTCCTAATAGCGCCACTCTGGGACCAAATCTATATTATATATAATATTATGTTTATATATAAGAAGATATTTATTTCTATCTTTGTCATCTCTAGCATTTATCTCCCCCTACGACTGTCAAGTGTTTTCTGCACATTCACCTCCACCATGGAATTGTGCAACAAGAAGGTCTTACCCAGCAGGACCTTGACCTGGACCTCCCCAGCCCTAGTGTCAGAAATACATAGCTTAAAAGAAATTAACTCCACCATCTTAGTTAGTCTGTTCAACTGTAAATAGAACAAGACATACATACATTGGTCGGGAAAGGGATGGGGAGAGAAGAAGAGATAGTGAAGAGGGAAGAGATGCCTTTGGGAAAGACAGGGGGGATTTTAGGAGAACAAAGAGGAGGGAGGCCAGTTTGGGAATGATACTGTTTGTCTAAACAGCCATGAAAAGTCTGAATCTGCTGGGCCATAACCTAACCCCAGGAGTGATTTACAGTGGGCTTGCCCTTCATAGCTTTACTGGAAGTAGAGCTACTGTTAGAGAGAATGTGTGTGAGCCCTTACTTTTCAGAACTCCCTACTTCCCTTCAGATAAAGAGAGAAGAAAGTCTTTCTGAAGCTGCTGTGTCTCAAATGTCCTCCCTTCAAAATCAGCTCTGTGCAAACACAGCTGTGCTTGGGTGGCCATCCTGCACAGCTGGCCCTCCTCAGTCAGTATCTGTGAATGAGTGAATGAAAGAAAGAATGAATGAATGAGTAAATGAGCACGTAGGAGGTATGCAGGGGAACTGTTGCTTGGTGATCAAGCACATAGTGGCAGATAAAGTCAAAATTCCCCGCTCTGGTGAGGTGACCCCATAGTGCTAGATTAGACTTCCCCTGAGCACATTTCAGAGCTGACAGAGGCTGCACAGACTAATCTATTGACCAGCTGGGGTCCCGGGCTTCCCTAACTTCTGTCTGCTGGGGCTTAGCAGTTGGTTCCTAAGAGGACTGAAGAGGAAGCTATGATGCAGTAGGTTTGGAGGGACAAGTCTGAAGTCTGAGATTGTAAGTCTGCAACTCAGTCCACCTATTAGCTTTGGTCTTTTTGAGAGATAAAACTGGAAAGCAAATGTTGGACAGGTTCTTCCTGGGGCTGCTGGCTTGGGAAAGGAGCAGTAGGCAGGAGAAAGAAGACAGTTCTCCAGCAGGTCAAAGGGCTTTCCACACCCTCCCAGCAAAGCCCTTCGGCTGGGAGAGAGAAGGAGGAGGAACTGGAGAGGCTGGGTGCTGCCTGAGTCACTGAGTGAATGAGGGTTAGTTATCAACAACCCTTCAGGGCCTGTGCTTCATTGCCTACCCCAACCCTGCCCACTGGGTTCTTTTAAAAGTCTACTCCCCATGGCATGCAAAGTCCCTGGTATTACATTCAAAGAGGGAATGCGATGTTCTTTATAAAGTGGCCGCTGTCTGGACCCAGACAAGATGGGTTGTCCAGATGTCCATCTGGCCCAGCTACAACGATGTTGGCAGATCTTTATTAAAAATAGATCATTCTAAGGTATTTATTCCATAATCTTCCACTCTAAAGTGTTGATATGTGATAAAAATTCTGTTGCGCTGATGGATGGCTGGAAGGCAAAGACAAACACCACCGTCCTCTTTTTTTGACATAGCTTGTCTACATAGCCATGTCAGGTCTGGATCTTGGTGTAGACCAGGCTGTTCTTAAATTCATAGCAATCCTATCTTTATATCCTGAGTGCTGGGATTACAGGCATATACCATCATGCCAAGCTGAGGAGGCAATTAAAAAAATTAATTGTGTGTGTGCACACACATGCGTATGCATGTATGCACATGTTTGTATACATGTGTGCATACATCAGTGCATGTGGGTGCAGACACATCAAGTTTCCTTGGGACTGTAGTTATAGACAGTTGTGAGCTGTCTATATGGGTT